>NW_011906503.1:0-1700 GCF_000151845.1 Pteropus vampyrus
CCAGGACCCAGAACAGGGCACACGGGGGCGCTCGGTAATTCTCAAATAAATGAATGAATCAGACCTGATAAATAAGAAACTCATATCCTAAATAGTGATATGTCAAGGAAATAGAACAAAGCAGGGAGGAGGTAGTGGACATCGCTAAGGCTTCAAGAGAAGGAGACTCACCAGCGAAGGTCTAAAGGAAGCGAGGAACCTGGCCTTTGGGTTGTCTGAGAGAGGAGCATTCTGGGCAGCGGAAACAGCCAGTGCAAAGGCCCTGCGGCAGGACCAAGAAACAGCAGAGAGGGCGCTGGGTCTGGAGTCGTCTGAATGAGAGAGTAGCAGGAGAGGGGGCCGTAGCCGCAGTGGGGTTCAGGTCACGCAGAGGCCTGCAGGTCACTGCAAGGACTCAGTCTTTTGTGCTGAGCTACGTGTGAAAACCACTGGAGGTTCTGAGCATAAGACCTGATTTGATTTATATTTGATAAAGTTCAACATCCATACTCAGCGGTGGTGTGTGGAACACTTAGCCTTCAATCTCAGGAACACGGCGAGGTCCCCTGCCATCCCCACTTCTAGTCACCATCGTGCCGGGGGTCCAAAGCAAAGCACGAGGCTAGAGAACAAAACTGTCGCTACCCATAAATGACATGACTGTGTCTGCAGAAAAATACGCAACGACCAGCAGGTAAATTATTCAATTAAAAAGAAAATTTAACACCACTAGAGATAGAATCGCTCCATAAGATAAAAGTCTTAATCCTCCAGGAAGGTACAACAATTTGATGGCCCCTAACAGCTTCAAATTTTATAAAGTAAAAATCGACTCACTTAAAAGGAGACATAGACAAATCCACAATCACCGTGGACAGTAGAAACACACTTCTCAGTGACTGACAGAACAAGCAAACAACAAATCAGTGAGGACACAGAAGGTAGAAACTATGCAATACCAAGCTTGGTCTACTGGACAAATACAGAGTCACTCTCAAACTGAGCATCCTTTTATTTAAGCACATACGGAATATTTATGAAAATTGGCCACACACTATCCCCTAAGGCAAGACTCAGCAAAGTTCAACAGGCATCACCCAAAGTTCAACAGGCATCACTACTGAAGGTTCCCACATGCTCTATTCATCAAATCAACTGTCTACAGCAGGGAAAATGCACAAACTACAGCCACACACAACAGGGATGTGTCCCGCGCATCAGACACGAAAGTAAAATGCAAAAAGACAGACATTACGATTCCATTTGTATCAAGTTCAAAACCAGGCTAAACCCAGCTACGGTGTTTAGATAGTGAACTCAAAGAAAGGGGTGGCCAGCGGGGGCTGAAAGGGTGACAGCCGGCAGGGACCCTTGGTGGCCGAGGAGTTGATTTGAAAATTCTGCTACTTCTCTTTTACCGGAAGGAGCGGACTGTGAAACCCCGAAGAAACGGGGTGCAGAGAAAAGAAGGGGGGGCTGCGGAGGGGGATGTGGAAGCTACAATGGAACACAGAAGGGGGAGAACTGTGGCACCAGAATAAAAAGGACGATCTTTGAACTTAAAAAAAAAAAAGAAATTGTAAAGAAAGGCTAAGAAATAGCTATCATAAAAGAGCGGAGGTAATCTCCGGGTGGGGGCGAAGAACTGGGCTCTTGAGCGCTGGGAATACGCTGTTCTTCACTTGGGCGGTGGCTCCATGGCCACGTGCACTGTAGTCATG
>NW_011906504.1:0-2239 GCF_000151845.1 Pteropus vampyrus
CTGTCGTGAAGAATGTTCCATGAGCACTTGAGAAGGAAGTGTATTGTTCATTTCATGTGTTTTGTGGCCTAACATATGAACTATCCTGGAGAATGTTCCATGAGCATTTGAGAAGAAAGTGTATTGTGCTGCTTTGGGATGAAATGTTCTGTATACATCTATTAATCCATCTGGTCTTATGTGTCCCTTTAAGGCTGATATTTCCTTATTAATTTTCTATTTGGATGATTTATCCACTAATGGAGGTGGGGTATTAAATTCTGCTACTATTATTGCATTGCTGTAGATTTCTCCTTTTAGGTCTGTTAATATTCACGTTATATATTTAGGCACTCCTATACTGGGTGCATATATATTTACAAACATTATATTTTCCTGTTGGATTGCCCCTTTTGTCATTATGTAATGCCCATCTTAGTCTTTTAGTATAGTTTTTGTTTTAAAATCTATTTTGTCAGATATAAGTATAGCTACTCCAGATTTCTTTTGGTTTCCATTTGCATGACACATCTTTTTCCATCCCTTCACTTTCAGTTTGTGTGTTCCTAATGTCTGAAGGAGTCTCTTATAGGTAGCATATATATGGGTCGTGTTTTTTTTTTAATCCATTCAGCCACTTTGTCTTTTGATTGGAGAATTTAGCATATTTACATTTAAGTAATTGTAGATAGGTATGTACTTATTCCCATTTTGTTAATTGATTTCTGGCTGTTTTGTAGTTCCTTTCTGTTTCTTCCTTCTCTTATTCTCTTTTCTTGTGGTTTGATGACTTTCTTTAGTGTTATGTTTAGTACATTCTCATTATCTTTTGTGTAATTACTGTAGGTTTTTGCTTTGTGGTTACCATGAGGCTTACTCACACATGCAGACACGCAGACACACAGACACACACACACACACAGACACACACACACACACACACACACACACACACACAGAGGTCTATTTTAAGTTAATAGAAAGTTAAGTTTGAACACGTTTTAAAACTCTACATTTTTACTCCCCCACCCCCATGTTTCATGTTTTTGGTGTCACATTTTATATCTTTCTAGTCTGTTTATCCCGTTATCATTATAGTTACTACCTTTGTCTTTTAACCTTCATTTTAGCTTAAAATTAATTTTAATAATAGATCTTACTTAATATACTCATAATAACTCATAGAACTTATTTAAATTTTACCAGTTGTCCCACTGAAATTTTACCAGTTGTCCCAATGAAATATTCTTGTCCAAGATTCAGTCTAGAGTCCTCTAATCTAAAACAGTTTCATATTTTTTGACTTTCTTGACCTTGACATTTCTGAGGAGTCTTGCCTCATATTTTTGCAGATATTGTTTAATTTGAGTTTATATAATATTTTCTCATATTAAATTTAGGTTATGTATTTTGAGCCAAAGTACTACAGAAGTGATGCAGTGTCTTTCCTGGTGCTTCATATCAGGGCTGCATGATGTCAATTTGTCCCATTATTAATTTTAACTTTAATCACTTGATTCAGGTGGTATCTGCCAGATTATTTCCCTGTGACATTACTAAATAATTAACTTGAAGAGAGATACTTTGAGACTATGCAAGTAAAAGATTTATTATACTTTTTCCCTCTAATTTTAGCATCTATTGACTCTTGCCTGAAACAATTATTACTGAAATGTTTGTTAAATGGTAATTTTTCTATTTTCACCATTCTTTCCCCATTTATTGGTTGGAATTCCATTGAAGAGGAGAACTTTCTTTTCTTCTTTCTTTGTTTATTTATATTATTATACACTCAAATTTTTATTTTATTCAATGGGTTATATAAATTCTTTGTGAAGATATTTATTTTGTTGTTCAAATTATCCCAGGTTGGCCACTTGGAACCCCTTAAATATTGGTTTCTGAGTCCCTTCAAGGTGCCCTCATCCTTTTTTGAGCACTTTCTTACATTTTGGCATTACAAAATATCCCAGGCTCATCTTGTACTTTCCTTTCCCAGATGCGACATCAGCCATTAATAAGAAACCTTCGATTCCTTTTACCATAGAAAGTATTTAGAAGATAACATCTGAGCATTAGGTTTGTTCTCTGCCATTAGGTATTACTGTTGGCATTTGGTATTACTGTTGGCAGGCCCTCTCCATGAACAGAGCTGGATGTATACATGTATACATATATGTATCAATATCTATATTTATATATAAGTTTAAATGCATGAATTCACAACAATACCTTTGATTTCACTCCAATACCATAGGGT
>NW_011906505.1:0-1855 GCF_000151845.1 Pteropus vampyrus
AGCAATCTATAGATTCAATGCAATCTCTATCAAAATACCAATGGCATTTTTCAGAGAGCTAGAACAAATAATCCTAAAATTTATATGGAGCCATAGAAAACCCTGAATAGCCATGGCAGTCTTGAGAAAGAAGAATGAAGTTGGAGGTATCACACTATCTGATATCAAACTATACTACAAGGCTACAGTAATCAAAACAGCATGGTACTGGCATAAAAACAGATACATCGATCAATGGAACAGAATAGAGAGCTCAGAAATAAGTCCATGCCTATATGCTTACTTAATATATGACAAAGGAGGTAAGAATATACAATGGGGTAAAGACAGTCTATTCAATAAATGGTGTTGGGAAAATTGGACAAATACATGCAGAAAAAAGAAGCTGGACCACCTTCTTACATCGTATACAAGAATAGATTCAAAATGGATTAAAGACTTCAATACAAGACCTGAAACCATAAAACTTCTAGAAGAAAACATAGGCAGTAAACTCTCTGATATTACTAACAGGAATTTCTTTTCAGATATATCTCCTCAGGCAAGGGAAACAAAAGGAAAAATAAACAAATGGGACTACATCAAACTAAAAAGTTTTTGTACAGCAAAGGAAACCATCAACCAAACAAAAAGACAACCAACTGTTTGGGAGAAGATATTTGCTAATGATACATCTGTAAGGGGTTAATATCCAAAAATTAAAAAAAAACTAAAAAAACCAACAAAAAAAAAAAAAAACAAACAATCCAATTAAAAAATGGGCAGAAGACCTGAACAGATACTTCTCCAAAGAGGAAATACAGATGGCTAATAGACGTATGAAAAGATGCTCAAGGTCGCTAATCATCAGAGAAATGCAAATTAAGACCACAATGAGATTATCACCTCATACCTGTCAGAATGGCTATCATCAATAAATCAAAAAACAACAAGTGTTGTCGAGGATGTGGAGAAAAGGGAACCCTCATACATTGTTGGTGGGATTGAAAGTTGGTACAGCCGCTATGGAAAACGGTATGGAGGTTTCTCAAAAAATTAAAAATGGATATACCTTTTTACTCAGCAATTGCACTTCTGGGTATTTATCCAAAGAAAACCAAACAATAATTTGTAAAGATCTATGCACTCCAATATTCATGGCAGCACAATTTACAATAGCCAAGATATGGAAGCAACCTAAATGCCCATCAACAAACGATTAGATAAAGAAAATATGGTTCATATGTACAATGGAATATTACTCAGCCATTTAAAACAATGAAATCTTACCATTTGCAACGACATGTATGGACCTAGAGGTTATTATGCTGAGTGAAATAAGTCAGACAGAGAAAGATAAATACCATATGATTTCACTTACATGCGGTACCTAAGGAACAAAAAGAACAAACTAATCAAAAACAAACTCACAAATATAGTGGACAATTTGGTGATGGACAGAGGGGCGAGGGTCATGAGGTGGGGAGAATGGGATGAAGGGTTAAAGAAGTACAAATTAGTAGTTGATAGTTGGGCACGGGGAGCACGGCAGAGGGAATGCAGTTAGCATTAATATGATGGCTAAGTGGAAGGACAGGGAAGGGAGGGAGCAATCGGGGGATCATTTTATGAACATTATAGATGTCTACTGTATCCTTGAAACTAATTTAAATAAATGAATTTATTTTAAAAAATTAACTCAAAATAGACTGACCTAAATGTAAGAGCTACAACTACAAGATTTCTAGTAGCGAACACAAGGGGAAACCTTAGTGACTCTGGGTTTGGCAAAGATTTCTTAAATATGATACAAAATGCACCAACAATAAAGAAAAAATCAATAAACTGAACTTTATCAAAATAAAAAAAAACTGCT
>NW_011906506.1:0-1652 GCF_000151845.1 Pteropus vampyrus
TTTCTGAGCGCTGACCCGCAGCTGACGAACGCTGGGTTGAGTCAGGGGGAAAAATAAGAATAAAACAGACTTGTCCTTGGATCTCACGCGAGGGCCCTGCTCGGCGGTCCTCGGCTGAGAAACGCACTCCCGGTGGCCCACGGGCACTTGTGTTTAGTACTCCTGAGCGCACTGGTTCTCGGCGCCAGCTGCACTTTGGAACCGCGTGGGGAGTTCTGAAGTTCACCAACGCCCAGGCTGCCCCAAGGCCAAGTGGAGCCGCCCCCGGGGGGAGGGGCGCGAGGGATCATGAGGCTCCCCAGGCGATGGCCCTGGACAGCCAGCGCTAAGCGCCACAGCCCTAGAGTGACGCCCGCCTCTGAACCCAGTGTTTGGATCAGCTACGGAACGTGCCCGGAGACTCAGAAAGACCGACGGCCATTTACTTAAGAGAGAAGATAAACAAACAAACAATCCAAGACTGACCTGGATCGGGTCAGGCGGCCAATGACTAAAACAACACACCAGCATCAAGCGCAAACGCACGGCCGGCCAATCGTGAGACTCGCCAAAAAAGGGGATTTTGTATGCCGAAGCCCAGCGTCCCGACTTTGTAAGGATGCGGGAGCGAACGGAGCAAAGCCCTGATGTCCGGTGGCAGCCTCCTCTCCCTTCTCCACTCGGAGCTCTCCGGGCTTGCAGAAGTGGCCTCGACCCAGCCAAAGCGCCTCTCGTGCCTCCCTGCCGAGTGCGGACTGGGCCAAGGGGGACAACCGCGAGACAGCAGCGGCACGAAACCCAGCGGCCGAGCCCAGCCGCGAGGCTCATTTCTAAATAACGCAGCTGTCAGAAGAGAGAGTCACGTGATCGATTTATTTCCAAGGTCACCGGAATACTAAGCGAAACACACTGTGTTTTCACACCAAGATAAGTCGTTAAACAACTCCCAGAGGCCAGCACGGGGTCCCGCGTTCTCCAGGGAGGAAGAACACCTGCGAGCGGCAGGTTATGTCATCAGGCGATGCTGGCAGGCGGACTGCCAGTGACAGAGCACCATGAAATGCTCCTAAATACCTAACAGATAATCGGCAGGAGGCCCGAATAGCGGCACAAAATATAGGCACCCTGGGCTCTCAGCCCGAGCCGCTTATTAGAGTTCCCTTCGAAAGCACTGACTGACGCCCAAGTCACAGACCACACCGACGAGGTCAGAGTTCCGGGGACCGGCCGCGACACGGCATATTTAGAGCAGCGGTTCTCACACTTGAGCATCGTCAGATTGACCGGGCCGGCCTGAGACTGGACCCGTCCCATGGTTTCTGAGTCGGGAGATCGGGGGAGGGGGAGTCGTGGGGAGGACGTGTGTTCTAACGGGTTCCTAGGCAGGGTCGATACTGCCGGCCCAGGGGCCACGCTTGGAGAACCCCTGCCTCCGAGGACCCCGACAACTCTTGTTAGTGCAGCCAGGACTGAGAATCACCATCGTAGGAAAGCAAGCTCCGGCCAGGGTACCGAGGGGCAGGAATTCTCATCCTGGCTCTGCCACCGGAAGCCACCGTGGTTTTTTGGGGCCTCACCTTGCTCCCCATCTATGAAACCGAGACACCTGCATTAATGAGAGCCTGGGTCCCTTCCAGAAACGCCTTTTGCAAAGGGCTGCTACACCATGAACT
>NW_011906507.1:0-1583 GCF_000151845.1 Pteropus vampyrus
TATGTATATTATATATCACATGCTTTTAAAATCAGTTGATTGAGAGTTTATCATGCAGTTTAATTTGGCGAGGTATAAGATGCTTTTATTATTCCATAATATCTGTCTTCAATCTTGCTGTCAAATTTTCTTCTCACACCCTTCAGAATGTGAAATTTTGTGTTACTTTTTGGTTATTAAAATTTCAGTCCAGACTACAAATTTGAACTCAAGTTTAGGAATGCAGATGAACCTGGAGCCAGATTCTATTGATTCGAATCTCACCTACTAGCTTTTTTGGGGGGATGGGGGTTACTCACTCAAACTCAAATGGACTCCATTTCCTCAGCAATCAAAGGAGATAATAAAATAACCAACATCATATGGCTCTTATAATTTGCTCTATGTGGAGAACTTGGAAAATTGTCTGGCATAGAGTGAGAAAACTATGTTAGCTATTATTATAATAATTACTATTTTTCATTATTATCATTTTATCACTTCCTGCATTACACACTTAACCCATGGCTCAAAGAGATCTGAGATTGAGAAGGGCCATCATTTTCTTTCTTCATTCTATTCTAGCATCTGCCCCTTTTTAGAGCCTCAGGCATGAAGAGTAGATAGGGGAATAAGTGAAGAAGGAACCATTTGCTCAGACTTATTGGTTGTGGGAAGTATTCCTAATCTCACTCTGGCTTCGTCCATTCCATTCATCGTTGGTGTTTGTGCCAATGGATTGGTCTCTACATGGAGGATGGATGTAGTTCTACTGAGGCGGTGATGAGCTTTAATCTCATACTTTCTAGTACAGCTAGCACTTTTAGATGGGGAGTCATGCTTCTCTTCAGCTCTTACCGGTGATCTATGCCTCCAACATGGTCTCTTAGTTTTGGACACTTGGCCAGCCTACGGCACCTGCTTCTACCTTAGTGTTGAGCTCTTTGCAATCAGGAATATCTGTTTTCCTTATCAATACCCTTTAAGGCCTGAAGGAAACTGGGATGGAGCGAAAACTTGCCCCATCTTCTTCCTAGGCATACTATGTTGCGATCCATTTTTGTCTTGTTGTCAAAAACAAGTCTCTCATCTTCAGAAGACTCCAGGCAATAACCAGACCCCAGTCTCTATGCTCTTGTAAGAGCTTAACCTTTAGAAACTGCAAGTCATTCTTTCCCAACATCTCTTTAACTTCCACCTTGATTGATTGTGTAGCCCATCAATCACCTAGCAGGGAATGAAGGTACAAGTCTTTCCTTCTTTTAGACAACACCAATCTCTAAGAGTTCTCTTCCTAACACCATGACAGCTTTGTGAAGGAGTGGAGAAACACTTCATTTCTAACCTAAATCACTACATTTCCTAGGATGTTAGTGATTCTTAATACCTTTTCCTCCATCCAGTCTTGTTTTTTAACCAGGAAAAGATATTGTGGAACATTCTGTTTTTGGCCGCTGGTAGTAGGGCGAGTTCTGCTGCTTTAAAGTAAGATCTGGTAAGAACTGTCAGGACATAGTTGTCGCGAGTTCTCTTTTGCATGTAGGAACTCGGTACCATTGTTTTCTTTAGCTTTGAGTTTCAGGCACTAAATTCAGGGCAAAGGA
>NW_011906508.1:0-2139 GCF_000151845.1 Pteropus vampyrus
CTTTGCTACCATCCTCAAGAAAAGTTTGTGAGAAAATAAGTAGAGAAAGTACATGAGAACAAAATATGATCGTGAGAGGGAGGTGGTATGCTGTATGCACTCTGAAACTGAATTCATAATTTAAACAGTGTATGGGTTATTTTACATAAAATTCCCTTCACTACCTAGGCTTTCCTTTCTTTTGATGTGAGGACCAGGAAATTCCTGACTTATAACACTATCTTTGAATGATCCTTGAGTGTCAGGTAAACCTGAGTTCGATATTTTTATCCTACTCCTTTAGGATTTGGGGCTGTGCTGCTCTCTCTTTTCTGTTCATAGGAAATAGAGAGTCGGGTGTGTGTGTGTGTGTGTGTGTGTGTGTGTGTGTGTGTGTGTGTTTTGCCAGACAGGTTACTCTCTAATGTTGACATTGAGATCCCAATGGGGCCTGCAAATTAAACTGGAAACAGGCAGATTAAAAGGAAAAAATATTTATTTCATATGCACATAGAATCTTCACATAAAAGAAATGCAATCCCCCAAAAGTAATTAGTTTTGAGAGTTTATATACTATTTTAACAAAGGATAATAAATTCTGGAGACATGGGGAAAAAAAGGAAAGGGGGTTTGGGTTTCTGAGGTGTTAAATTGTGGGAAAGTAAATATAATTGAAAAAAGATTATTATAGTTTATGCATTTTCAAGTTGATTCTGAATTTCCCGCTCCTGTGATGAGTTGTTCTCCTCCTCCTGGTATGGGAAAGGGAAGGGGAGAAACTTTCACAAAGAGAAATTTATGCTCTGCTTTTAGGTAGAAAGGGGAAGGCAGGGAGTTTCTCTGTGTTTGCTGTTTCTTAATTGCCTTCAGCTCAAAATAGTCCTTATGCCAAAACGTCATAATTTCAGGTAACATATCACGATCCCCTATATTTTCCACACTTTTCAGATAGTTGTTCAACTCCATTATGAGGGAGTCAGTAGAATACAAGGCCATGAACTTCATGAAGCCTCATCTCTTTGTGTTCTGACTGTTCAGAACCCTTAGTGTTTATGGAAGTCCAAGGACAGCTCTTCCTGGGGAATGGGCTCTCAGAATATGTTGTCTCTTGGTAACAAGACTTGTTCTTTCATCACCAGAGTGATGAAATTATTTCAAGCTGAAAGGCCTTAAGTATAAAGCTGGCTGATGTAACTTGATTATATAACATGTAGTTTGAACTTACACAACTATATTTGAAATGTTTAAAAATCAGAAGGTAATTGGTTTTAGCTATACATTCATGAAGGGTTGATGGGAATTTTGGACCTAGACAACTCAATTCTACCTCCAGAGAGGTGTCAGATATCTGGCCCCTGAGATGGAGAAGGCCCAGGGGTCAGAAATAAAGTAGAGAAGCACACTTAGGACATTACTGGTGCTGCTGGTCTCTTCCTTTTGACAAGTTGATGGAAGTTGGATTTATTTGGAGACCCACAGACATTCAAAACAATCATTTTATTTCACTGCCACCAGTGCCTGCCTGTCTGGAATAGTGCAATAGTGGATTTGTAACCCTTAGCTTCTCTAGGAATGGGACAAGAGGTGTTATGAAAGCTTGTTATATTTAGTTATATTTCATTAATTTGTGTCTCAGTGCAAAGTCACACATTCAGAGCAAAAATAACTTGTTCCACCTCTGTACCTAGAAGGTTAATCGTTAATCAGACTAGCAGAGTCTAACACATAACTGAAAACATTGGATATGAATTTGAACCTTCTACTTTGTGAGTAATCAATTTCCCATGGCTTGTTATGAAAAAAAGCTAAAGTTCTCCTTGAGAGAAAAAATATCTAATAGTTTATCAAAACTTGGATTTGGTTGGCATAGAAATGCATCATTAAAATACCAAACTGTAGGTAAATTATTGTTTAAGCTTTTTTTTTTTTTTTGGTATAGATACAATGTCATTATTGTTCATAACTAACACAGTAAGACCTTACTTTTTATGTGTGTGGAAAAGAAGGTCATAATTTTTTCTTTAAAATACATCTGTCTAATTATGTTGAATTTTACCTAAGAAGTAAGGAGAAAAATAATCTCAAAGGAAAAACAATGTGGGAAGTAGCAAGAACAAGCAGGAAAAGAGAAGAGAATTGCTCTATGGTGAGTACTTTTGC
>NW_011906509.1:0-1243 GCF_000151845.1 Pteropus vampyrus
CACCAACTGCACCACAGTAAAGGAAGAGGAACAAGACAGTTCTTTGTGTTCTTTTATCTGACAGGTGTTTCAAGACACACATTTTTTTTTTTTTTTGAAGTGATGGAATGGGGTATTTGTGGGAGGAATTAAACTGCCATCCCCAAGAGACAGAGATAAATTAATCCCATGAGTTTTTTCTTCTCCTCTGCATCTTGGGCTGAAATCATGGAAAAAGTTTGTCATTTCCCATCATAAAATACTGCTTATTGTTCATTGGCCAATAATTCCTCTTTCAAATATAAACCTTCCTCCAATCTTATTCAGTCCAGGCTATTTCCTGCATCATCATAGAAATCTTGGCAGGGGAACATTCTGGAATGAGCTCATCTTTTTATACCATGTCAGTGACCACATTGATCTTCCTTTACTTTTGGTTTCAGCAAGTGTTTATTGAGAGATTTATTGATAGGAGAGTGGTAGAGGACAAATTGTTCATGAACTATTTCATCATCTTTTATTATCTGAATGCAGGTAGATCCGAAAGACACTGAACTTTAAGAGTTGTCACTTAAGACCTAAGGACATAAGAATTTTTCCTAATAATAAAGATAATAACTTTTGGCATTTGCATTTTCCTGTAAAGTTTACAAGAGATGCTCAAATGTATTATTTCTTCTGATTCTTACTACAATTTTGTGTCATAAGTATTTTAAAAACCAGTATTTTCTAATAGAAGTATAAGTGTGAGCCATATATTAATTTAAAATTTCTGGTAGCCACATTAAAACAGGTAAAAAGAAACAATTAATTTTACTAATATATTTTATTTAACTCGTTATATTCAAAATTGTATCATTTCAGTATCTAATTAATATCAAAAACTATCAACTAGATATTTTTCAATTTTTGTACCAAGTTTTAAAAATCTAGTGTATATTTTTAAATTTACAGTATATCTCAATTTGAAGTGGCCACATTTCAAATGCTCAGTTGCCACACGTGTTTAGTGGCTGCTATAGTGGGCAAAAATCAGATTGGATAAAGAAGCTGAGGCTCGAATAGGTTAAGGAACTTTCCCATGGTCACATAACTAGTTAGGTATAGTCTTTTGGTTTAAACAGGAATTGGCTAGGGTCTGTGGTTTACAGATTATCCGACTTAACTATATCCACATAAATGTGTAAATTTACTTGTGATATTGTGGATTGAGACCATAGAATAGGAAGCTGGAGATATGAAGAATGATTCTATCATATATATA
>NW_011906510.1:0-1534 GCF_000151845.1 Pteropus vampyrus
ATATTACATTTTCTTTATCCATTCATACATTGTTGGACATTTAAATTCCTTCTACGTCTTGGCTGTTTTAAGTACTGTTACAGTAAACATATATCCTTTTGAGCTGGTTTTGTGGTTTTTTTCTTGCGTAAATATTAAGAAGTGGAATTTCTGGATCATATGGTAGTTCATTTTCAATTTTTTGAGGAACCTCCACACTATTTTTGATAGTGGCTGCACCAATTTATGCTCCCACCAACGGTGCATTAAGGTTACGTTTTCTCCACGTCCTTGTCAACCAACACTAGTTATTTCTAGTCACTAGTCTTTTTGATAATAGCCATTCTAACAGGAGTGAAGTGATATCTCATTGTAGTTTCGATTCACATTTCCCTAATGGTTACTTATGTTGAGCACCTTTTCATATACCTGTTGGACATCTGTATGTCTTCTTTGGAAAAATGTCTATTCAGATCCTAAGCCCTTTTTAAAAAAAATCAGATTGCTTGTTTTCTGTTGTTGATTTGTATGAGTTCTATATATGTTTAACCCTTTATTGGATATATGGTTTGCAACTATTTTATCCTATTCTGTATGTTACCTTTTCATTTTGTGGATTGTTTCCATTGCTGTGCAGAAGCTTTTTAGTTCTACCTGCTTATTTTTATTTTTGTTGCTTTTGCTTTTGTGTCAAATCCAAAAAAATTATTGCCAACTTATGCGAAGGAGCTTACTATCTATTTTTTATTTCAAGAGTTTTAGAGTTTCAGTTCTTATTTTCAAGTTTTTAATTCATTTTGAGTTAATTTTTGTGTACAGTGTAAATTAATGATCCAGTTTCATGTTTTCCATGTGTCTGTCCTGTTCTTCCAACACCATTTATTGGAGGAGTTGTTCCTTCCCCATTGTATCTTCTTGGCTCTTGCATCATAAATTAACTGACCATACATACTTGTGTTTATTTCTGGGCTCTCTATTTTGTTCCATTGATCTGTGTGTCTGTTTATGCCAATACCATACTATTTTAATTACTATAGCTTTGTAATATAGTTTGAAATCAGAAAGCATAATGCCACAATCTTTTCAAGATTGTCTTAGCTACTCAGGGTCTTTGCGGTTCCATACAAATTTTAGGATTATGTTTTATTTTTATAAAAAATGAAATTGGAATTTTGATAAGAATTGCATTGAATCTGTAAAAAAATTTTTTGGTATGGACATTTTAATGATATTAATTCTTCCAATAAATGAGCACAGAATATCTTTCCATTTATTTGTGTCTTCTTCAGTTTCTTCCATCAGTATCTTATAGTTTTCAGTGGGTTTGATTTTTAAATAATCTAGTAAAAGAAAAAAATTGGATGGAGAAATAGATAAAATAAAACATCAGAAAGTTGATAAATTTTGGTGATGAAAGCATGAGGATTCATTTGACTATTCTCTCTACTTTGAGGAATATCTAAACTTTTCTATGATTGAATGTTTTTTATAATGAAAATGTTTTTTAAAAAAGTTCTTCTACCTTTAACTGCCCCTTTCTGAAGATTTTTTTCCC
>NW_011906511.1:0-1231 GCF_000151845.1 Pteropus vampyrus
ATTTTTTTTTCTTTTTGGCTATTATATATTTTATACAATAAATATGTGTTTATTTTCATTTAAAATTTATTATAGCATGTTTGCTTAAAGTTAGAGTGGGATATTTAAGTAACTAATTAAAGATGCAGGGTGAGGAATAACATGACAGAAATAAACCTCTCTAGATGGAAAGAAGTTAATATCAAAAAACAATGTTTTAAGGAATGGGGTAGAATTTGAGTGATGGTCAAGAAGGCTTAATCAGAGAGACCAAATTTTGATGTGTTGAGCATCCAAGGTGGGAATTGAAGTCACAACTTGGTGATCTTGGACTTCATTCACCTGCCTAAATTTACAGTGACATTAATTTGTCACTATTTCTACTGACTAGTTTAGAATTTATGGTTTGGCTAAATCCCCTTAATAAAGTCACAAATGCTGTGTAAATTGATGAAAAAAGAGACAAGTAAGAATCCTATAATTGTTACGAATTAGAAACATGTTTTTTTTTTTTTTTCATAGCCCAGGAGCTGGCTTAACAAATAGAGGGCACAGGGAGCCTAGGGGCCCCAACGCCCCTTACGCAGGTGTGGGTCTGCAATGGTTGTAGGAGGGGAGGTTGGTTTGCCTGGGGCATTTGAGTATTAGAAAATAAAAGTAATTTCAACTGTCAAGGATTAGATAATCAGAGAAAGCTAGTCCAGCTGTGCAAGTCACATATCCCCTTCGATGCTCAATTATAGCTATCAGTAAAAATAATATGGGTCAGATCCCATCATGAAGAACTTTAAGAAAGGTACAAGATCTTTCACTGGACTGGAATTCACTGTAATCAACATCGTTCGAAATCTCATTGCCAGTAAACTTCTAGGTCATTTTCCTAAGGTCAAGGACTGGACATAAAACAAAGCAGGCACCAACCTCCCTCATGGGTTCATTAAAGTTGCCCAAGCATGCAGACCAAAGCAGAAATGCACTCTTGTAGAAGCCAATCCTCTTCCCCCTCTGACACTTCCCCTTTGGGTTTTCTTACTCCCCAAAGAATTGGGCCAGTTATAATCACTTGTAATTTTTTTTAAGGAGAATCATATTTTACTTCTTATTTTTGTGCTACACTAGCTAGAGTCATTATGTTATATTTCTTTTTCAGTTTGCATAATGCCACACAGGCAGGTGTTAGATGTTTTCATTATCACAAGCCACTAAGACTGGTAAAAGAACATTGATCGTACTGAGATTACATATATATAAT
>NW_011906512.1:0-2267 GCF_000151845.1 Pteropus vampyrus
ACCTCACCACTACTCATTCAGATCTACTTGAAGGGCTGGCTCTTCTTTGACCCATGGCTCCCTAACTACCTACTCACCCTTGTAAAATTAAAAAGTCTTCTGTCCTCTGGTCACTTTTAGTTACTATTACACTCCAATTTCACTTTACTAATTAATATAGTAAGATCCATACAATTAAAAAGAAAAACCTCAGAATTTAAAATAGGGTTAAATTCTCCACTTTCTCAGATTGCATCTCCAGACTGTATGCAGGAACTTCTTTTTTTCTTTTTCTTTTTTTCCCCACTGGGCCAGCTTCCTCCTGAACACCACCCCGGCTCATCTTGCATGTTTTTTTGGTGGAAGGGACAGGAAGAGGGAAGAACTAGGAAGCAGTTTGGTTAGTAAAGAGAAGAATTACAGGGATAGGAAATTTTTACTTGACTAGCACTGAGCTAATATTGATTTCTTCTCACCATTGCAAATGTTTAAACGCACACTCTGTGCTTAATATTGTGTGTTCTTCAGAGTGCCACTACTCATGCAACATTTGAAGGCAATTTCTATGACACAAGTAACACAATTTCCTCTGAGCTACTAGACATACTTCTCTCCTCAGACCCCCTGGGACTCCAAAGGTACATATACCTGTTAACCTCATCACTCTTGCCACTCTTTGGATGGTTTAAAATGGCTATGAGCAAGCTTTCTCTCTCCTCATAGGCTACATCTGGTCTCAAGAAACTTTCTCAGAACATTGACCCTGGTGTAAATGAAAGCCTGACTTGTACGCACTCAGCTCGTCTCTCTCTCAGTCCTCTGTCACTTTTCAGACATATATCTATTCAGTTGGTTTCCAAACTCCGACTAGTCTCTGTGAAGCCCTTCTCACTAAGCTTGAGATGAGGATGTGTATTTCCTTTCCTATGGGAATTCATAGCACCCCAGGACTTGATTTCTGATATTCTCAAGCTTTTCAACTCCAACTTGATGTACTCTAAAAATCAGCGAAGAGGTGGCAAGTTAGTTTTCTTTACTTCTTTTCCAAGTCTTGCATGGATGGTTCAGCATACCATTTTGGAATGTGGTAATACTTTGCCATGACCATTTCATTGGTGTTCTTTAGGGCTCATTCAATAATAAGGCTACAAGAATCCCATTTTGACAAATTGCTCTATGACATTGTATATTCAAAAGATTGATGCAGAAGCCAAATGTATTAATTAGGCTCTGTGAGACACACATTAAATACATTTTAGTACTAATACAAGACTCTAAGATACCCTTGCTGAACTCCCTAGTAGGCAGTATTTGGCTGGTATCTATTGTAATACAGTCAAACCTCTTGTTACCAATTTGGGTCATTGAATTAACTTACAGAACCTGATTGTCAAATCAGACTCACAGAATTCAGAGATTTTATCTGGTATCAAGCTTTACTATATAATTTCAAGGCTGTAGACAAGGAAAAGGTTCAGACAAAGCAAAAAGACATCTGGCACATCAAGGGCAGCTCCTCAAATTTTGGCACAGAATAAATGAGTCCTCTAAGTGAGTTTCATGGGGTTTCTAATACAGCTGGAACATTTAAAATATGAAACAACCTGAGGGAATGGCATCACTTACATCACCCAGAAAGCCATATCTTCTAGATCCTTCATTCTGTTTGTCTAGAAAACCCTTATCTAGGGGCATTCTACTATTGGCAGCTCAGAGTTAAGGGCTATTCTTCTTAGAAAACAACATAGTTTATTACCCGCAGGTCAGGTTGATAAGAAGATTAGACAAGGTCATTTACCTTTTCTTTGTCCCAGGAGCGTTTCCACCATCCATAAAAAGTAAATGAGAGAATCTCAGACCATCTGTTTTAACTCTCTCCTCCCAGTCACTTAATATTAAAATGTAATAATGGGACAAAAAAAGTTAGTTTACTTCTAGGGTATAATTTTAAACTAGTGTAACACTACTAACACAAGGATTCATGGTGATTATATAAATGTAAATGACTCATAGCATGATTAGACATCTCCATTCTAGAATTAAAATAATTTTAATTAAACAATCAAAATTCTCAAACAAAATGAATTAAGGAAAAAAGTATTTATCTGCTCATAAAATTCAATGGTCTCAGGCAATATTCCCAAGGCTGATCTTTCTTCTGTCTTTCCTCTGCATGGCCACCTTATCAGGGTCTGTAGGGTAGACCCCAGAAGCTATCAATTTATAGCTAGATCACAAGACTCCACTTGGCAGAAAGGGAAGTTTATTTTCCTAACTAGCTCAAACTA
>NW_011906513.1:0-1477 GCF_000151845.1 Pteropus vampyrus
TCTTAATACTAAATAAAGGGATACTTTTAAATAGTTCAATAAAAAGTAACAGTAATTTTTATGTTACTAAGTTGTTTTCCAAACTACTTTCGGTAATGAAGTGAACAACTGTAACCACATGATAGGTTGTTTTGTTGCACTTTCTTTTGTTTGTCTATCTTTGCAGCAGAGATAAAAAGGTTTAAGTATGCAAAACATAACAAGGTAATTTAATATCAGATTATTCTGTTTGGCACTTTAGCTCCCCCACACATGGTCATTCTACCTATCCACTTTGTCAACAGTAAAATAGGAAGAACGACACTACTGTCTCCTCCTAGAATTGTGAAGATAAAAAGAAATAATCCACATTACAGCACTAAACATATTGACTGAGATAGATTATGGGCTCAGATTGCTGTTTTGATTTTATTATTATTGATCATACAGATGAATGAGATAAAATATTCTTTAGATTATTTGTCTTTAGATTAATTTGAAAATTAGTTATGGAAATTCCAAAATTAACAAATCTTATTTCCTGAAGAGTGAAAATTAATTTTAGTTGATTATCTGAATCCTGGATCTTTCTCAATATTAGAAAAAGAAAAGCAAAAAAAAAAAAAAAAAATCTAGTCAACAGTAACAAATTGACAAATACCTCTTAAAAAAACTACAATGTGACAGCCTCAAAACAAGTAACTGGTTAGGAAGAGGAAACAAATGGCTATTATGAAACAATAACTATTTTATTTGTCAAGTGAAAAAAATAGTGATATTTTCATGATAGACTGAAAAGATAATTGATATTTTCAGTTGGTGTGTTAGTTTATTTTTGAAGTAATAAACTGATAAAATATATCAACAAAATGTATTCCAAATAGTTTGAAATTACTGAGGTAGAGTTCTAGATGAAAAGAAACCTTTAGGAAATGCAAAATCATAATTGCCATATTCAAGAGAAAATTGAGATTAATCAGGGGATGAATAAACTTCCATTTTATTCAAACCACATATCTATAAACAAACGATTTCCTTAACCTTTTTATCCTACTGTTATTAATTAATGAGGTTTAAACAGTGTTATAGACATCAGATATTATTAAATCATATATGAAAGGACCTAGAAGTATTTCTCTGATTTTAAATTTGTTTTCAGTTTAAATATAATGGTAATACATAACGGTAATATATTTCTTTTGGTAGATGTGATGGTTAGTCTGTGTGTCAATTTGGCTAGGCCATAATATCTAGTTATTTAGTCAGACCTTAATCAAAGTATTGCCATGAAAATATTTTCTAGATGTTGTTAACATCTACAATTCAAGGACTTTAAATAAAATTACCCTTGATAACATGGGTGAGTGAGCCTCACCCAAGTAGTTGAATGCCTAAACAAAACAAAACAAAACAAAACAAAACAAAACAAAACAAAGAAAACTAGTTTCCCAGAGAAAAAGGAATTCTGACTCAAGCCTGCAACAATATCAAATCCTGC
>NW_011906514.1:0-2345 GCF_000151845.1 Pteropus vampyrus
TTTGAAACATTTTGTGGGTGAAGGACACTGAAACAAACAAGGATGAAAAGGTAAATGGAGCCAAACCCTAAGTCTTTACTTATTTTTTTTTTTTTGGTTTCAATTTCTGGACCTTTGTCCCTCAATTTTTAAGAGTTCTTTATATATCAGGGATGTTAGCTCTTCGTCTGTGATATATTTTCTCCAAGTTTGACAATGTCTTTTGATTTTGTTTTTGCCGTTTGTTTTTTTTATTGTGCAAATTAAAAAACAATTTTTATATAGTAAAATTTATCAATTTTTCGCTACTGTTACAGACTGAACGTTTGTGGTCCCTCTCCCCTAATTCTTACGTTGAGACCTAATATCCCAGTGAGATGGTATTTGGAGAAGGGGCCTTTGGGAGGTGATTAGGTCATGAGGACGGGGTGCTCATAAATGGGATTAGTGTCCTTATAAAACACCCTAGGGAGCTCTCCTGTGCCTTCTGCCAGTGAAGACACAGCAAGATGGCCATCTGTGAACAAGGAAGTAGGCTTTTGCCAGACACCAAATCTGCTGGTGACTTGACCTTGAACTTTCCAGTTTTCAAACCTGTGAGAAATAAATGTGTGTTGTTTAGGCAACCCAGTCTATGGTATTTTTGTTACAGTAGCCCAAACAGGTTACTACAATTACCTACGGATTTTAAGCCATTATTAGAAAGCCCTTCCCAACAGTACGATTAAATAGGAATTTACCTGTGTTTTCTGTTTTCTTCTAATACTTGTACTTGTATAACACATACACACACACACACACACACACACACACATATACACACACACTTTTAAAACTGATTCATAGGTAGTCTAAATCAGCTTTTAGTTTCTCCTCTGACAATATTTGGTGTTAATACACATTTTTTTCCTACCACAATGCTTCCTTTCCCCAAACTATTAATTTTGTTTTTATGAATAGTACAGTAGGTGATTTTACATTTTACATTTTTCATTCCTAATACATTTAGAGTTTATCCTTGGGTATAGTGTGCAATATGGATGTAATTTTATATTTTTCCAAAGACTATCTAGTCGATCCTGCACCATTTATTAAACAGTCCATCTCTATTCCAGGGATTTGAAATGCCATCTTTGCAACATGTTAAATTTCTATATGTATTTGGGACTAATTCTGGTCTTCCTCTTTTATTCCATTGGTCTATTATCTATCTATGTGTTAGTGTAATAATATTGTAATTATAAAGGCTTCGTAGTGTGTTTTAATGTCAGATAGGGCTAGTTTCCCTTCGTAATTTTTTTCCTTTTTATTTTTTTTTTTCTGGTTATTCTTACATGTTTTTTTTTCCATATAAACTTGCCTTAATTTATAGACCTCCGTAAACTAGCTTGGCAACATTTTGAAAAGATGGTTCACGCAAACCAATCTGCATTGAAGGAAGTAATAAGAGGCATATGAATAGGGACTTATTGGTGACTAAACCCGAGTCCTTTGGAGACCAGCCTTAACTAAATATTGTAGAAGACAGAACTGTCCACCTTCTAAATGAGTTCTCATTAATGGTACCAACTTCCTGGGAGGAAGTGAAGACATACGGGAGAGGACTGTTACCCAAACTTACTGTAGCAAATGCAACATACTCCCTTGGCCCACTCTGCAAGTCACTTTCAGTTTCCATAACTCCTTATTTCCTGCCTCTCTCTTCCTGAGGATGCCTGGGTGTGGGCAGGCCAGATGCGCTGGGAACTTAATACCTCAGGAATTTTTCTTAACAAAGGAAAGGTGGCATTGCTGGATAATTACCGTAGCTTCTTTACTCCCCAGAGATATTAAGTTAGAAAGTCTTTGAAAAGACCGAGCCCAGTTCCCAGTTTCCCATAACAGGAACCCATTCACGAATGCTTACTTTATGGGCTTTCCTCCCTTCTTGGATCAAGTCGCCACCCTCTCAAGAATCAGTGTCTGCTTTTGTGGGAACCCAAAATAAGATCCTTATTGCCTTCGTTTTTGAAATAACTGCCAAGAATAAGAGAATATGAGTTTCTAAAGACTGAAATGGTTTAGGGAGGCCATATATCTAGTTTAATCCTCCCCATCCCCCCAAATGATGGCATCCCTGCCAATGCTGGAGGCTTCTAGGAGTGGAGGACTCGTTGCTACTCTAAGTTCTCTTTATATAGAAAAGTAGTGAATGGGTTATCATCCCCCTTTGACCTAGAGAGACATGAGTATTCCTAAAAGATTCAGTCCCTTGACACTGATGACACCCGCCCTGGGTATGCTGATGGCTTATGCATACTTTCGTGCAGTTTTGTATCACTGGGCAGTCTCAGAGTGTTTAATTGAAAGCAGACTGATGAAGAAAC
>NW_011906515.1:0-1860 GCF_000151845.1 Pteropus vampyrus
ATCGTTATTTTAGAGTGTATTCTTTCTACTTATTCAGAAAACATTTGCCATCAAACAGGCTGGCAGCAGCCTCACGCACCTCTCGTCTGCCAGGTCTGCAGACAGCAGCGTTTTCTCTCGCGCTTGATTTAATCCCACATTTTATAGGGGAACATGCTGTCCCGGCTTGTCATCCAAGAGCAACAGGCTGTCCCACTTAGGTTCGTGGGAGTGTACTTACGATGCTCGCATGACAGAACCGCCTAAGGACATTTCCCCATCGTCAGGCGACGCGTTACTGCACAGCAGTCCCCCTTATCCTGGGGAAATATGTTCCAAGACACCAAGAGACACCTGCAACCTCAGGTCATATCAAACCCTACATGTGTTTTTTCCTATACATATATACCTATGATAAATTCATAAATTAGGCACAGTAAGAGATTAACAACAGTAATAAAATAGAATAATCATAGGACGCACTGAAATAAAAGTTATGTGGTCTCTTTCTCTTTCTCTAATAACTGATCTGATAACCAAGAGGGCTGCTACTGTGACGAAGGGGTGGGCAGTGATACAGTGCAGATTTAGTTCAACAAGAAAGAGGTGTTTTGGTTATTGAAGCTGATAAAATAACAAAAGTGATCGAACATATAAAACTGATAAAGGAAACCCTGAAAACGAGAAGGTATTAGAAAAACAAAGAAATATGATATGCATTTTGAAACAACAAAGTGGTAATACCTAGGAAAACTTACATTGCCTAATAAATTAATTGAGAACATATGTGCTGTTTTATAAAAGTCAATAAACATAATAAAGTGTGATGTCTTTTAAGTTATTTAATCCTGAAATTTGGCTAATTGATATTTGCAAAGCTCTTGGATTTTAAACGAACAAAAGTAATAAAATTTAGCTGACTTCTATGGCATTCTAACAAAGTATTTTCAAGTTAGTTGACAATAGAGAGATCAGATATGTAAAAACCTTAGTATGATAGAGGCTAGAAAAATTCTAAATGTGAATGCTTTGGCTTTAGTAGAAGCTGAGAGAGAATCTCATGTCCAGAAGAAGACTGTCGATGATAAAGTGACTCTCTGCTCACTGAGACTGTGTCACTCAAGGCTACTGGTTTATGAGAAACCCTTTAGAAGAGTTTGGAGCAGTTCCTAAGGCAGATCATGGCCCGGATGGGGGTGCCACTTAACAGTGACAGCTGTGCAAAACAAACAATCACACTGACAATTTCTAAACATTCAAAAATGATTTGGAAATTCTTAGAATAATGAGATGAATAATTTATACTATAACCTATAATCCTTTATTTTATATATATGAAATATCTTTATATATTTTAGGTTATTTCAAGAATAAGAGAAACTATATTAACTTTATTATTTCTATATTAATTTATATTTCATACCAGTCATTGAATATTTTTAGTATCTTCCTATGAAATAGTGAATATGAATTATTGTTAATTTTTCCCTTATTATATAAATTTGCAAACATACAGAAGAGTAGAAAGAACAGTGCAGTGAACACTCATGTACCCATCACCGAGATTCAGAGCTAACCTTCGCCATATTGTCTTTCTCTGTATACGTGGCATTTGAGCCATTTGAACAGGAGCTGCAGAGATCATGACTCTTCACCCCTAAACATCCAGCCTGTATTTCCTAAAGTTCAGGAGATTCTCTCACGTAACCATAATATGATTTTTGTGTCTAAGAAAACGCAATGATTTTTTAATATCAGGTAACCCAGTCCCTTTTCAAATTTCTCCAAATGTATGGTTTTTCCAATGTCAAAGCCAATCAAGGTTGCTGTGTTTTCTGTAATCCCTTTTAGTCCAAATGTTCCCTCCACCCCTTCCTTCCT
>NW_011906516.1:0-1997 GCF_000151845.1 Pteropus vampyrus
GCTGACTTTCAGGAACAACTCCCAAAGTACACTCCAGCACTGAGCTGCAAGGGAACTACCCTCTCTGCTGCAATCAGGGAGGGCGTGAAGTACAAAGACATCTAATGAGCCCCAGCTGCTGCCTTCATACTGCCTCTGTCATGACCCCTACCAGTAAAAAGGACACCCTATGTCCCGCCTCTCTCCTTTTGTATTTCAGTTCTGAACAATGTCTGGCATGAGCATATACGGGTGGATTTAGATCATGAGGAAGCTTACCTGTAGGAGAGTCTAGGAAATGTCCATTTAAAGTGTTTTTCTAGCATGTAGAAAGACGTGTTAGTTGGATTAGTGTTGAGTATACCCACACAGCTACCACTTCAAGCAACTTTATTTTCTCTTTTCTTTGATTCCCACCTCTCCCCGAGCTGGGATGCTCATAAACAAGCAAAATGACTAGAATTTGAAAACTGGCTTATGAATCAAGTTGTGTCAATATGCATCAAGGACCTATGAGAAGAATAACCATTTTCCCATTTCCTTATGTGTAATTTCCTTCTCTGATGGGGAAACATGGCTCCTATAATCTATATTTACTTAATTTATCAACCCCCCTGTATGTAACCAATTTCTCATGAGCATTATTAGCCTCTCCACCACCACTGATTCCCTCAGCTGCAGGTGTTCTGACACTGTCGCCACCCTGCACCCTGACTCAGTCTCTGACACTCTGTACTTAGCTGCCATACTGCCTGGCAATTTCTGCAACCTATCTCCAGATTTTCTGTTACCTTCTGGGGAGAAATTGATCTCTGATGAAAAGCCTTCCATCCATTACTTGGATTTCGATCTCCCGCGCCCCGCTGCTCCTTGTCCTGAAGCTCCCCTTACCCTGCATGAGTTCAGCCCCACACCAGCCTGTGCACAATTCCTCTGCGCACTGCTCTGCTCAGGCTCTTAATACCTGTACTGTGCTGCTCTGCCCGCTGCTCACTCATATTCCACTGCAGACCCTCTTCTCTCCTCATTCATGCTGGCACCCTGCAATGGGCAAGCCCATTTTTGTTTGGGGACTCTGCTCCACAATGAGCTTCCCCACTGTACAGAAGTCTTTCTCCTCTTAATCTCAGAAACCACATATTGCTCAGTGCCACAACCACACACACACACACACACACACACACACACACACACACACACTATCCTCTTCACCTGGCTTGTTCTCTGACTCACGTTGGGCCACTGCCCTCCAGTGTGGACATCTTCCTCACCCTTCTTGGGCTTCATTACTCCATATCAAGCTTCCTCTCCCTGCACCAGGGGAACACTCTCCAATCTGCTTCACCTCTGACACCCTGTGTTGGACTACTAAGCTCCTCTCCACCCTGACACCATGTGCTTGGCCCTACCTAGTGGCTTTTGACCTGAATTTTTCATTCAGGGAATGAAAGAGAAGAGAAATAGGAGACAGAGTTTGACATGTGAAACATGGTGTCAGGGAAATGGTACAAAATGAGGTAAGACCCAAAGGTGTAATTGTGTAAGTATATGAGTGACACAGTGACTACCCTGGTTTCTCTGGAGCATAGAGTACATGAAGGGACTTAATTTATTAGTGGCGAGGAGAGCTAATTTGTAAAGCTATGGAGGACCTTAAGTTGTAAACGAATGATATCTCATTGGCAGTTACAGGTAGGTGATTAATGTGCTTGGCTTTACAGTTACTGAAGTGTGTAGGAGGTGTGAGAAGACAGTATATATGAGAATAACTCCACTGAGAATTGAGAAACTGACCTGGACCAGGTCTGTGATAATGGGCCTGAGAGGAAGGGATGCACTTACAGGACTTTATCACTCCAGGATGCCATTCTGATCCTGACCTAGTTCATGATGGTGTGACATTGCACATGAGATATGACTTACATCAAGCAAGCTGCCAGGTGTCTTGGCTTTTTGTGGATATTCTAAATGCTGTGGTTGCATCACTAGATTCCTCCTTCAGGACTGGGGCACTCATT
>NW_011906517.1:0-1200 GCF_000151845.1 Pteropus vampyrus
TTAGGAAGGAGTATCATATTATCAAGATATTATACTCCACCATCACCTGGTCAATAGTAAGAATTTTTAAGATGAAGCATGAAAGTCAGGAATGTAGGTTCCTTCCTTTCTTCCTTTTTCCTTTTTCTCCTTCTATATCTCTTTCTTCCTTTCTTTTTTGTCCTGCTTCTCTCTGCCCTCCCATTATTGTTTCTCTCTCTCTCCCCCTCTCCCTCCTTTCCACATTCTTCCTTACTCTCCCTCCCTCTCTTTCTATCTCCCTCACTCTCCCTTCCTCTCCTATCTCCCTCACTCTCCTTTTCTTTTCCTCTCTCCTTCCTTCTTTTCCTCTTTTTCCCTTTGAAAATTTAAATTATTTTATGGAAATTAAATCAATAAGACATCTCTACAGCAATCACAAGAATTCAATCCACATTAAATCTTGTGGTTTAATTCATCTTTATTTTAAAAGAACATCATGATTTACATGGTAATAAAAACACAAAATATAATCAATAACAATAATAAAATAAACCTCATAACATCTCCAACTACCCCCAACTGCATTAGTGTTATGTAATACCTATTACTAGTTTTATATGTCTTTCCCTACTATTTGATAGATAGTACCATTTAAATCTCCAAATTTTTGCACAAAGGTTCTCATCACCTCACACTATTAAAAGTATTAATATTTCAAACAATATTTTTGCAGTTCTCACAAATGAAAAATTTTTTATTTTGATTTATATTTCTTTTAACATGAGTAGGGATGAATGTCACTAGCTATTTTTAATTATTTTACTGTGAAATAGTATTCTTAGCATTTTTAAGAGGGTTTTTTTTTTTTCCTAATAAAAATAAGCATCTGGACTAAACAAATGTAACAGTGGAGCAGGCAGTCAAATTGAGAAAAAAATATATTTGGATTAATGTTAAAATTTAGATACTTTGTCAAGATAATACTTATAAAACCTAAAACATTGTGAGTTCTAAAAGTCTCACTTCCTCATAGCCTAAGAATGATCTAAACAATAATCAGCAGCTTTTATTCTAACATATGTAGTTATTTAAAAAATCCTTTAAATAAATACTCTCAATATGTATGCATTTTCCTTTCAAGGAGAGCATATTAAAATTATAAAATTACTACCTTTCTTTAAATATGTTGTCACATACATTTTTCTCATTTTAAATAGTGGAATCTATTAAAAGAAAGCT
>NW_011906518.1:0-2380 GCF_000151845.1 Pteropus vampyrus
TACATCTAGTGTTAAAGTTTTGTCAACTCTAAAGCAATGAGGAAAAGAGCAGAAACTAATTTTTTTATATCTCCTATAAGTTTCCTTCATCCATTGACTATAGTTCTACTAAGGATTTTCTATAATCCTTTCTGGAAATTGGTATAGGATTTCTGCTTCCAGCATTACTAATTAAGCTCCTATTAAGTTCTTATTATTCAGCATAACACAGTGGCAGACATAGTACCACAGCACTCCATGTGTAAACTATATGGCAGAATATTTTTGAATTTTTTTTCTTCTTGAATTCCCTTATATACCTAGGTCATGCTCTTATTTGGTTAGCCAGTGCCTCAGTGAACAGATGACACAGAAGAAAGGATAAAAATAAAGTAGTTTTTTTATTTTAAAATGTCTAGGCTTTTACTCGGAGTGAGGTAGGAACTCAGAGGATATCCAAGCAGAGGAGTGGGAGGATATGCTTTCCTTGAAAAAAAAAAAAAAAAATCTCTCTGGATTTCTGTTGAGAATAAACTGAAGTGAAAGCAGGGAGTCTTCTCGAGAGGCTATTATCATCCAATTAATTGGTGAAAGGAATTGGAACAGGATGGCAGCAGCAGAGAGAGTAAAATGCAGTTCTAGTCTGGATATACTTCAGGATGGTAACCTATTAGTGAAATGAAGATATATAATTAGACACCAGAGAGGCTGTCAAGACAATGCAAGTTTAGACAGACAGGGCTGGGTTGCTCTACCTGCCTTCAACTTTGGCATCTAAAACTGCTCAGGCATTTTTCTCAAAGACTTTGTTAAATAAACAACTCCTTTCATTTTATCCAGCTCCCTGACTATACAATAATTAAATGAACCACTATTGCTTTATCTATTTGGAGACCTGTATAAGTTTCCCTTGAGAAGAGCCCCAGGTAATTTTAAAGTCTATGCAAACTTCAATTAGATCCAACTGCCCAAATGAATAATGCAGGTGTGCATACATGCTGGATTATGTTGTACTGACTATATAGTAGAAATGTGGTAGAAATTCTAAGATATGCCTTACGCGATAATGATATGCTTCATGGAGAAAAGGTCCTTGATATGTGATCTGAAGATGAGATAATATATGGAGATATGAAAGGGTGAGGCTTTCTAGGTGAACTCAACAAGGAAACTAGAACCTCAGAGGCATGAATAACCATAGCAGTTTCACAGGTCTCTAACGTCCTCCTCCGAGTTCCAAGACTTCTGTGTCTTGAGATGAGTGATTTTCAGTGGGGAAGGAGGGGGAGGCCTTAATGAGGACTCCCTGTGAAGAAGAGTGTTTTATAATTTGTGGAAGAAGAGTAGTTTGAAGAAGCACATCTGCCAACGACCCCAATTAAAACTACGGGTTTAGAATATTTATAACGTGGTTCAATAAATGGAAATATAAGATTAGAATATTTCGTTTCTGAGGTCAAGAGGCAGTGCTCTAATTGTTTAGCAAGTGTGGTACTCTCCGTAAGCCAGGCAAGCAGAACACCATCGGCTGTTCTTCAAGAAACTGCTACATTTGAGACACTCTGCTCGGCTCTTTACACTGCTATTTCATTTAATCCCGCAGAACAAGGTATAAGTAGGTATTTTCACCCTCATTTTACAGATGAGAAAATCAGGTCTCTGTAAGATTATGTAATTTGTCCAAGAGGTGAAAGTTAGACTCAAATACTCAAATGCTCTTTCAAAACTGCTAATGCTTTTTCCACCAGTCCTCTTGTTTCTAAAAGCCCTTTATTCAAAATTTTTTCCTGTTTGCATATATATATACATATGAGTATCGATAGATACAGATAAGTAAATACAAATTAACTTTTTACTTTTTCCTACTCATATCAAAAAAAAAACAGGTAAGTGATCTATAACCTAAAGTATAGAAGATTACAGATTATTGCTTCTTTTACCAAACATCTAGGGGGATTTTTTTTTCTTTTTACTATTTTTAATGATAACTGAAGTATACAAAGCACTTAGTTCCATAACTGCATATAATATGTTTATCACCCATTATTTTGTTTTAACTACATATTGTTTGTCTTACATGAGTCATTTGATATCACTAAATATAAAACAGGTCCGTAAGGGGGAAATGCTGTTCTCTTTAGAAGTCTCCGATTCACACTGTGGTTTACAGGAGTATATGAGAGTTAAAAAAGGCAGGGACTGAATACAGTTTAATTTCAGAAAATCTCTGGAAAAGGAATGTAATAACCAATTTCTTCTGAAAATAATGTAAGTTTCTTTATTTCTCTATGCTGCTGCTATCCTTGAAGTATATATCTTTGTCCTAAGGAAAGCACTCAGAAACGAGACTGCTACCTCTGAAAAACCCACAGCCACAAACTACCACTTGGGCATTTTTCTC
>NW_011906519.1:0-2134 GCF_000151845.1 Pteropus vampyrus
TCATTAGATCTGAAGAACGTACCAGACTCTGCCCAGGAGCCATGTCCTCTGTGGCTACTGGCCTGTCCCTGAAAGGAGCTCAGGCACAGGTTTCCACCTGTGTCACTGCGTCCATGTTCCCCGGGGGGCGAGCGGTGCCTGTCTCCTTGTTTCCTGCCCCTTCCCATGCTCCGTGGCTTCACCTAACTCGAGAGCCGAGGCTGGCATCACGAGGCTTTGTCACGGAGCCCCGTGGTCAGTCCTCAGGGCATGGAGTGGTTGGTTTCCAGCCTCACCTCCTGGGCCGTGTCAGTCCCCTCTGGCCGTCTCTGTCCTCGCTGCAGCCGCGACATGGCCCCAGTGGAAGCTGGCAGTACCACGAGGCCCGGTTCTGCTGGTTCCCCGCACTTCTGCTCTTTCTGACGAAGGCCTTTGCTGCTGTCGTCCTGGCGAACTCTGCAGCCACATCCTCGGCTGCCACACAGTCAGGGTCTGGATTCGGGAACCCGTGACAGCTCACTTCCCTGCGCCTTCGTCCGGGGGGGGAAGTGTCATGAAGAGGCAGAGGCCTCTCCTGGAGCGTTTTGATCAATGCCTCCACCGCGCTCCCGCGTCTCCACCCCAAGCCCTCAGCGTTCTTAGGAAGGCGATCAGAAGTCCATCCAGGACCTGTCTGCTTGGAACCACTGGGGTTTCCATGCGTGTGAACTCATGGGACTTAGACCCAAAGTGTCAGCCTCGTGCCCTAAGCATCCCAGCCACTTCGGTGGAGAAACACTCAGATTTCTCGTTCTCTGCACAGCGAACCCCGCTCCTTGAGTACCCACTCCCAGGGAGCTGCCGTGTTCGTTTTCCAGTATTCATTCGAGGCCCAAACATTCGTCCCTACAAGGAAGCCAGACTCCCTCAGATTATATCACGTTCTTCATTTAGGGTTGAAGAAGACAGGTTTGTTGAGCTAGAAGGAACCCAGCAGGCTTGGTCACATGGTTCCACTCTCTCCATTAAAGTGTCCAGAGGTTGCACAGTGGGAAGCATGTGATACCAGAACACATGCAGGAAGACAGGTGTCACGTGGCAGTGCGTAATCTATTGGATGACTTGAATTTTGATCTAGAAAACACGAAAGATATGCCTACAGCCATGCCACCCTGAACAAACCCGATCCCGTCTGATCTCGGAAGCTAAGCAGAGTCGGGCCTGGTTAGTACTTGGGTGGGAGACCACCTAGGAAGACCAGGTGCTGTAGGCGTAAAAAAAAAAATGAAATAAATAAAGGATTGTAAAATGACAAAGTCCTTGCAATCTGCGAGGTCAACCAAGAGTTGCCTCACCTAAAAAAACAAAAAACAAAAAAACACGAAAGATATTAAATGCTAACATATAAAATTAGTTAATTTTAAAGGGAAATATTTCCACATGTTACATGCAGATGGTGAATGCAAATGAATTATGGAAACTATGTAGAAATTACCGTATATCCTAAAACAGCCAGTACAGCATCCTTCATCTCATCTGAACGTAGAAATAGCAGTTTGGGGCCCTCGTTGACTTGCTGAGACTCTCAGTTTCCCACTTCCATAGTCTTTACAGGACATCGTTGAATTTTCCAAGTCCATATGTATAGACAAGTCTTATAAAACTTATTTCAAAAGAAGTGGCCATGATACGGTAAGGAAATAGAAAAATTAAGTGTCATTGATCGACCTAAGAAAACAGTCACGTGAGTTCACAACTAAAAACGAAGAATATTGAGTTGCTGGTTTTAAAACAAAAAGGCATTACTTCTGTGGTTTCACAAATGAAAAATGTGTGTGTGTGAAATGCTTAAAGCCAGAGCATTGCTGGTTATTCTGAAAACTTCTGTTGTCAGTGGTTCGATAGCCAGCCCTATTAATCTCAAGGCAACGGGGGTTCGTTTTCACAGATACCAGGCCATATTTGTGCAAGTGTTTGGTGTGTGACTCATAAGTGTTCCTGTGCTGTTGGATGAGTTCCAGGTCTCTGCCAGAACGAACCTCCTTAGACATTTGAATCAAATTAAGAGGTCCTCAGCCGAGATCTCAGTGCTGTAGTCTTTCCCTAATACAGCAATCCTCTGCACCCTGCAGCCCAAACTTTAAACGGTCGCCATGGCTGAAGACATCTCTTAATC
>NW_011906520.1:0-1973 GCF_000151845.1 Pteropus vampyrus
TTGGTACCATGGTTTTGGAAAACTGGCAGTATCTCCTTGACCTCTGTTTTCTAAGTTCACTGGTTTCTTTAATAATATACTTAATATACAAATTAAAACCACAATAATACACAACCATACCTTCCCCAGAATGGCCACAATTAGAAGAACTGATAATATCAAGTATTGATGCGACTGTGGCTCAAAAAGAATGTTCATGTATTGCTGGGCGGGGGGGAATTGGTACCATGGTTTTGGAAAACTGGCAGTATCTTCTACAGACAGAAAGTAGAACGCTGTTACACAACCATGTGAATGGATTTAATGCAACTGAACTATACCTTAAAAAATGGCGAGGATAGTAAAGTTTGGGTATTTTACCACAATTTAAAAAAAATATTTAAAGCAGCAATATTTATGTAATTCAAATTGTATCTCTGTACACAGATTTGGCTAGAAGCACCTCCCTTTGTCTTTCTAGCACCCAACCCCCTGGGGTTTGCTTTGCATAAAGGGGAACAAACCTTATAGTCTCCCTTCTTAAGCTGGTCTGGTGGGAAGACGCAGCTGGGCCTAAAAATGTGAACTGGAAATGAAAACCAAGCTTGCAACTGCTAACTCTCCACGCGTGCAGTGAATGAGGGTACACAGAGTGAGGGCTCAGCTGTTGGGGAGGGAGCCGGCAGGGACCCCATTGCTCACAGACAAGAAGACCTGGGGCGGTCGGGCAGGGGAAGAAGAGAAAAGAAGTAAAACTTCTCTATGTAGTAAGGTAGAGGGCAGAGGACCGCGCCCCCCCCCCCCCATTTATGCTGTTTTAGGACGATGTTCTTCCTTGACACAGGTCCTCACTGTACTCATTCTGAACATTATTTATCATGTGAGTTGTGTCTGTGGGCTTCTGTCCAAGAGTTACCCTCAGGGGGCTGGAAGATTGCAGGGAAAGGGAGGGCCTGTGATTTCACAGCCCAAGGGGCCAGCCATGGGCTGCCAATGCCTACCCTGGGCTCCTTGGCGACATGAGCCCTGTGCATGACCGTGCTCCACTGTGCTACTAGGGTAGAGGTACAGACGCCAGGGTGGGACCAGCCTGTGGACACTTCTACACAGCCTGCAGGATTCAAGAGGATGGCTAGATTTGAGAAACCCAAAGTTAGGCTAAAGCTAGTCCTGCCCATGAGATAACTCATAGTGTTTAACATCTTCCCCCCTTTGATTCTGGTTCTTCTATATTTCTCCTCGCTCAGTCATGACAAGAGGCCCCTAAAACACATGTTCCAGAGCCCCTCCCTTGGCAGCCAAATATTAAATAGGCTTCTTCCTTTCCTAAGCAGACATTATAGCAACTCTTGACTTGGGGCACTCTGACCATGCTAAGTCATTTGCATTGTACAGAAAAGGCAAGTTGTGCTTTAAAAGTGCTTATACAAAAACTAAAAACTCATCACAAGCCTATGGCCTACCTTAGCTAGGTTTCCCAACCTTGTTTATCGCTTTGGCAAAAACAGTTAAGCCACCTGGTGCTTCAGTAGACACTGTGTTAGCTCCACTTCTCACTCGCTGCCCTCCTAAGATTTGCCAAATGTAATTGCTTCAAAACAATGCGTAGTAGTTATTCGCATTTCCCCCCTTGATATTTTATCATCGTCTGCTTCCCATGTAATTGTCAAGCACCGCTCCAACCCGAGGAATCCAACCCAAGAAAACCAATCTAACTCCCCCTCTTAATGAAAGTGAATCCCACGACCACTGAACAGCTCTTCAGACTCGCAGCATTTCCTGTCCTGACCGACATTCCCTTGGCCAATGCTGATACACTATATTTTCAGGATTCCCATCTTAAAAATAATCAGAGTACATTCTGTGATGTATAAGTGGTGACTTCAGGACTGTCGGCCTCTTATCGAGAGCATGCCACCTTTTTAAAAGATTTAAGAACTCAAAACCACTCACCGATAGTGGATATGCCTTTGCGTCAGTCAAAATTTTGGCAC
>NW_011906521.1:0-1296 GCF_000151845.1 Pteropus vampyrus
AAATTCATCCTTATTTTTTTCCCAGCACTGGGTTAAAGTGGACTATACTTGAGAAAGACATTATTTGGAAAACGTTGCTAATTTGTTGTTATCATATTTAAAATTACATTAGTGAAATTCAAAACAGTGTCTTTTTTCAGCATAGCTCACCTAAACCAGTTCTCTGAAGGAAATGTCCCTTTTTATTGTAAATAGAATTCCTTAGTTATGAATATACCATAATTTATCTTTTCATAGATTATAGACTTATGTTTTTAGTTTGAAGCTACTATGAAGAAAGCTGCTGTGACCATATGTATACAGATCTTTTCTGTGGACATGTTTTTATTTCTCTTGGTTAAGTACCTAGGGGTGGTACTCTACTGGTAAATTATATGATAAATATATGTTTAACTTTATGAGACTCTGCCAAACTCTTTTCCAAGGGGCTACACTGCTAAACATTCCCAACAGCAATCTGTGGACGTTCTCATTGCTCCACATTCCAGGTCTGTTAGTTTCAGCCATTCTATTGGGTATCTTCTTGTGGGTTGACTTTGCATTTCCCCGACGACTACTAATGTTGAGTATTTTTTCATTTGCTTATAGGCCATTTGTATAACTATTTTGGTAAAATGTTCAAATTTTTTGTCCAATTTTAATTGGAGTGTTTGTTTTGCTATAAAGTTATAAGATTGTAAGATTTTTAAAAATACATTTTGGATACAAGTTCTTTTTAATATATGTGTTTTGCAAATATTTCCTCCCAGTGTGTAGCTTGCCTTTTCTTAAGAGTGTCTTTTGAAGAGCAGATGTTTTTAATTTTGATGATGTTCAATTTATTGAAGTGTTTTTTGTTTGTTTGTTTGTTTTTTATGATCAAGATTTTGATGCGAAATTTAAGAAATCTTTGCCTAACTCAAGGTCACAAAGATTTTCTGGTATTTCCTTCTACAGGTATTATGCTTTAGCATTTACATTTAGGTCTTATTATATTGCACTTTGAGATTTTGTTTTGTTGGGTTTTGTTTTTTGCTTAATATATAGTGTGATATAAGGGCCAAATTTTTTTTCATATAGATACCTAGTTGTTTCAGCACTTTCTTTGACCCTATTGCATTATCTCGCTTGCTTTGCTGCAGATGAGTTGACTATATATGTGTAGTTTTATTGATTAACTCTATTTCATTCTGTTGATATGTATGTCTGTGCTTTATGCCAATCTCACAATGTCTTGATTATTGTGCTTTTCTAGTCAGTCTTGAAGTATGTAGTGTGAATCCTGCAATTTGTACTTCTTTTTCAAATTTGTTTTGT
>NW_011906522.1:0-1719 GCF_000151845.1 Pteropus vampyrus
TTCTTATTGTTTAATAATACTAGATTGCGGTTGCAGAACAATACATGGTCTCTTCTTTATGCACATCCAGCAGCATGAATCTTGGCAATATATCATCTTGGAAAATTGTTTTTTTGGGTGATAAATTGCCAGGTTAAGAGAATTATATTCCTGCTATCATGCTCCATTATCAGAGCAGTTTACAAATATGTTTTTATATGATACAAGGATATTGTTTTCACAAAAATTACTATACCATTTTAACAAGCAGCTTAAGAAAGTCAAAGTGTGGTAATTTTAGATTTACATTCCACGATATTATAGAGGCAATGTAGCTAATGACATTAATAGCATCTTTTTTTAAAAAGCTGTGTAATGAACACTCACTTTTATAAGTGAAACACAAGCATAGGAATAATATGGAGGCAGTTTTAGCTAATTTATTAAAATAAATAAAGGAAAAATGAATGTCATGTGTAGCACCAGATGATAGTAAAATTAATTTCACTTTCTTGGGTGCGGAGAGAAAGAGAGAGAAAGAGTAGAGACAAGGGACAGACAAAGGCACCAATGTTGCATTGCTGTATTGAAGAAAAACCACAAACGCATCATTTCTTTGCTGTGGTTGAAAGCAGTAAGTAATCAAGTTTTTCAGTGACCATTTGCATAGGTAAACTTCAGAATCTCCTTTGAGGCATGAGATATTTAAAACTAATTAACAATTATTAATACTGGAAAATTCTCCAGGCTTTAAAAAACATTTTCTTATAGAAACGTGGTGAAGACAAGTGTTTGAGAAGAGCATCCTGTTTTTTCTAAGTGAGAGACGGAAGACAAAGCAACGAACGAGGCAGCTAATAACTAACATGAAACAAGCTTACAAAACAAAACTAACAGCTGACGTATTCTAGACAGAGGGACTTGTAGGAGCATTAACATGATACTGGCATCGTGAAGCACAGGAATGTTTGAAACGGCATAAACTCTCAGCACTGTTCCTTAGATTATCGTGTCATTTCTCCTTTTTTTTTTTTTTTTACAGTTCCATGTTTCTCATTTAGAAAAAGCTATGAAAAAATACATAAAAGCAATATTATATCTTACCTTTTGTTTATTTGTCCTGAGACTTACTAATAATGTTGTATTTTTTACAAACAACAGCCAAATGGGGTTCAAACTGTTAAAAGTACAAACGTTCAAAATTTACTAATTTTTAAGCTTTTCAGGTGCATATTTACATGTTTATTGTTCTTGCTTATTTTTCTGGTAGTCTTTAATACTTTAAAATTTTCAAACTAAGAATTAATTTGAAGTAGAATTTGAGTTATCCTCCACTAGGAAATAGTAATTTTTTATCCTTGTCATGTATGAAAGAAAAATACCGAAAACCTTGGGTGTCAAGTGCATTTATGCTCCAACAGGCCCTGTCTATATCAACCTCTGCAACAACCTTTTTTTGCAAACATAATCTCCCATCTATACAAGGCCTGACACTAGGCTAGATTGTTTGGGGCACTTGATAAATATTTTGATGATCTGCTAAAGAAACCGAGTCTGAGGAATTACATATTTCATCTAAAATCAACTGCTTGGTAAGTGGCAGACTTGAGATTCAGAACTCGGGTTTCGGATTCCAAAGCCATGTCTTTGCATTCTCTAGAGCTCTTTCTTTTAGAATCAAAACATGTGCTGAGTCTTGGACTAAATGGAGTCCATTTAAAAACAATGCAGTCCCCTGAT
>NW_011906523.1:0-1130 GCF_000151845.1 Pteropus vampyrus
CTGAGGAGCTCGGAGACCTCACAAACGTCAGCACGCGCCCGATTTCAGGGTGGCCGAGATGCCTGCATGTGGCTCTGTTTCGCTCACGTTGGTGACTCTTAGGTGATTTGTCGCCGAAGTCCTTAGGTTCTCTGCAATGTTTTAAAAATAAAAAACCATGCGATTCTCTTAATATCCTGATAAACTTGACACTGCTTTCTTTGTTGGCCTTCGAGAGTTCAAACAGCCGTGTTGTTCGTTAAGTTTGACGCAGACTTTGTCCTCAGACCGCTCCCAAGTACGAAGCGGCCCCAGACGGGGCGGGTGTTTCCTGCCTTGTTCCCGATTAACCTCGGGGCTCCATAGCGTCCCCGGCCGGCCAGCAGATTGTGGCTGAGCAGTCGTGAGAAAGGCCAGCGTTTTGCATGACACACTAGTGTTGGCTCCAGCAGACTGGTGTGTGCGCCCATGCACACACACACATGCACACACAGATGCACACACATGCACACACAGATGCACATGCATTCACACACGCACACACAGACACACATGTGCATACACATGCAACGCATGCACACATGCGCACACACATGTGCCTGCACATGCCGATGCACACAGATACACACACATGCACACATGCATACACACACGCACACAGACACACATGTACACACACATGCACACATGCACACAAATACACACATGTGCATACACATGCACATGCAGATGCACACACATGCACACATGCATACACACACACACACATGCACACACACGTCTGCTGTCACAGGCTGTCAGGGAATTCGGCTCCCTCAGCTGTAATGTGGACCGGCAGCAGCACAAACGCCTGGTCAGTGTTGGGGTGTGACGGTGGACCCCGTTAGCTTTTTAACTGGTGGTTCTCGCCTCCGGTCCGCACTGCGTCATCTTGGGGAGATAAGTCTTACGCGTGGTCTTACATCACCCGCGCTGCTGTAAAGTGCCTGATAAGTGAAGCAGGCAGTGTCGTCGTTGGAGAGAGACCACTTGGGAGTGACAGGAGTGTCGGGCCAAAAAAATGAGCGGAAATTAAACTTGACCAAGGTGAGCTTCCCATCCAGCTCTAAAACATCCCACAGCTGTAAACTGCGAAATGCGTAGGAGTGAAC
>NW_011906524.1:0-2137 GCF_000151845.1 Pteropus vampyrus
TTTAATATGTCTTGTTCTAATTATCTGGTAATAATTTTTCCACATCTCTTTGCCAGAGATGTAAAACTCCTCTCCCTATGGATAAAATATATCAGACAACCCAATATGTTCATTATTTTTTCTCTCAGAGACATCTTTCCAGGAGTTTTGCATCCTTTTCCTATCTGGACTTGTTCATCAATAAGCCTCAAAAAATATTCTCATCCTTCCGTTTCTCTTTACTCTTTTCCTGGTAATTTTCTTAACGTTACACCTGTGTTGAATTTCATATCCTAGATGTTTTATCTTTTGTTTCACTCATTCATTTTGAGGAGCACGTTCTCCCCATAATAGTTTTTATCCTGAAAAAGAACATAAAATTAGTAAGTCTGTTTCTCTACCCCTGCTTCTCTGTAAAACCATGATCTCACACTGATACTTCTAATGTACATCTAACACCACAGGATATATTCTAGCCTTCCCCATTTCCTTATTTATGACTCTTTTCTACAATAGTGAGAAACCTAGCTCTCATTATACACTACATTTTTCATATTTGCTCAAACCTAGAATATGCATAAAATAGCTTCAAAACTGCTAACCCATGTCTCTTAAACAAACCTATCAACCAGAGGACAATACGTGTATACAGTTCTTTATGTTTAGCCTTAGTTATTATAGTCAAAATATTGTTTTCTAAGGTTTTTATTAATTCTCTTTTGTGCCATTAATGAGTTATATTATTCATTTATAGTATAGCCAACTATTTGTTTCTGCTTTTATTCCATTTCAGCCTCCAAACCCCATTTCTACTGATTGCGTTTATTTATTTTAATGTCTAAACATTAATATGGTTATAAGAATTAGAAGTTTTTAAAAAGATACTGAGTAGTTTTACTACCTCTCCGATGATTCCATCTAATGTTTTATTCTCCCATTCTTTCCACCCAGTGTCTATGCACAAACTGCTAAACCCTTATGAATCCCTTGCCATGTGAACTTTATTTCATCAGTTTTTTATTTATCCCTCCCACATTTCCATTTAAAGAAATGAGCAGATGTATGTATTTTATTTCCCCTTATATCTTGCATTAAACTTTTTCCTTCGCTTTTTTCATGTAATAGAACCTGAAATCAACCCCTATCCACTCATAGTGATTGTCTTCTTTTTAAAAACATTTTTTACAGATGCACAGTTCTCCATAATGTATAGTTACTATATTATATTCGACACCTCTACTACATATGGGCATTGAGGTGGCTGTGTCCAGGTACAGTTAAATATACTGCCACAATGAATGTACTTTGCATATGTATTTTGGGGTAAATTACTAACTGTGGGATTGCTGAATTAACAGGTAAGCGAATATGTAATTTTGATACATTTTGCTAAATTGTACTCCAAAATTTTTCACCAATTTGCACTCCTACAAGCAATATACAGGAGTGCTTGTTTTCCTCACCCCCCCCAAAAATCTAAACAGTAGATTTGTTTTGTCAGGCTTTTATTGGTTTTGTCTGTTTTTGAGATAAGAAACAGATTCTTGGTATAGTTTTAGTTCTAATTATAAGTATGATTAAATACATTTTCTTTTTCAAGTTCATGGGACATTTTATCTGTTTTGTGAATTATCTCTACATGTCTTTTTCTATTGGATTTTTGCCCATTTTCCTCATCAATTTTTATTAATTTTTTATGTTAGTGATATTAGCCCTTTATTTATATGATACAAATATTTGTTCTCAATTTGTCAATTGTCTTGTCAGTTCATTCATGCTGCTCTTTTCCACAGCAAAAGAAATCATCAACAAAACAAGGCAATCAATTGAATGGGAGAAGATCCTTACAAACAATAGCTTGGATAAGAGGCTAATATCCGAAATATATAAATAATTCACACAATGCAACAAAAAATTCCCAAACAATACATTAAAAAAATGGGCAGAGGACCTGGATAGATATTGTTCCAAGAAAGACATACAGATGGCCAACACATTATGTAAACAGATGCTCAACATCACTAGTTATAAGCGAAATGAAAATCAACCCACAATGAGATATCCCCTCACACCTGTTAGATTGGCAATTATCAATAAGACAATAAACTATCAGTGTTGGAGAGGATGTGGAAAAAGGGAACTCTCACATACTGCTAGT
>NW_011906525.1:0-1387 GCF_000151845.1 Pteropus vampyrus
CCTGAGACCTAGCTATCTGACAATGAATGCTACACGGGGCAGCACTGCTGTTTCTGTCGTGATAATAGTGGTGATGGTGGTGGTGGTGGTAAGTGGCTGATTTTTTAGTTGGTTGTTGTTGTTGTTGTTGTTGTTGTTGTTGTGTGTGTGTGTGTGTTCATCTGGGGAAAAAAAAGAAGAAAAGCAATCCATTTTAAATGATAGAACACAGACACACATACGACTCTTCTGGACTTTGCAGCTTTTCACTTCCCACTCCGACCTCACGGTTCTTCAATGATCTATCTGAGGGCTACTTTTTGAAGAATCACACATAAATGCAATGCTGCTAGAGATCTTGGAGGCTACATAGTAACTGTCTAATACAGGGCTGATCCTAAGGAGTGTCCTCAGCCAAGAATAAAAGGATTAGGGAAGACAAGGCAGTGCGTAATTAACACATTAAAGTAGGCTCGTTTCTGAGTTCGAGTTTCTTTCCTCAAGCTGTCCTGAATTCTGTGCTGACAGCTCACCTTCCATTATCCTATGATGGGGCAGAAATATTTTCCTTCTACCCTTCTTGATTTTGTGGCTGATCTAATAACCAAGTTGATGTAAGACAGAGTAACAGGGAAACAAACAAACAAAAAAAACCCACAAATTTTGTACATACAGGACCTCCATAAAAATATAAAAATTCAAAGGTGGTCAGGCAATTGAGGCTTACACACCATCTAAGCCTAAGAATGGGGAAGGGGTCTGGGGATTCAAGGGGAGGAAGACCATTCACAGGAAGGCAGAGGAGATGTTTGGAAAAGCCAAGGCTGCCTTGTTATGCAGATACATTTCTTAGGTAACAAGGTATCTCAAGTTAATAGCGCTCTTCCTGCTCCAGACCAGTTTCCAATGTAAACTGAGGCAGCTGAGGGGCAAATCAAGAGCTTTTCCTGAATCTGTTGGGGTTTTATTTGTCTTTAACTCAAAATAATTCTTATGCCAAAGAGACGTATTTTGGGATGGCAGAACCTGCAGCAATCTTCACTTGCTGGCTCCGGCCATTGATACCCTCTCTTCCTCTTCCCTCCCTCTTCCTCCAGACCCCCTCCACCCTTTATCCAATGGTTCATAAACTTGGCTGTGAGCTTTTAAAAGTCCTGGTGTCCAGGGATCCGCGGACCAATTAAATTCGGATCTCTGGGGGCAATGCCCAGGCACTGGTCTTTCCTAACACTCCCTGTACGATGCCAGCGTGCGGCCAATACTGAGAAGCCTCATCATACACGCTCATAAGAATTATGCCACCTGCTGAAGGCCTTGGAAACGACAGAGTACTCGGCAGCTCCCAACCAGCTGGGGGTTCAGCCGCATCTGGGGAAATCATAAATCTAGAGAGTTTGGGGTGACGGTG
>NW_011906526.1:0-2515 GCF_000151845.1 Pteropus vampyrus
GCCTCCACTGACGTGAGGGTTACTCTTTTCCGTGCTTTAATTTCTTCATCATAAAATATGATTAATATTAGTATCTACCTCCTAGGATAGTTAAAAGTAATAAATGGAAAAATCCATGTAAAGTACATGCCATAGTGCCTGGCATATAATAAACTCTGAATAAAACTTAGAGATTACTTAAATCCCTGCTACAAACTAGCATTATTTTTGTAGAATATGATAAAAACAAACCTAACTTTAATTTTTCCAAATTTGTCCCAACACTATATTTTGAATAATACATATTGTGTTTCACAAATTTGAAATACCACCACTATTATACACTAAAGACTACAGGTGTTTGGATATGTTTCTAGACTTTTTATCGAAGTCTATTGATCTGCCTGGCTAGTAATGCAACACTGCTACAATATTAAAATCGGTATGGCCAAATAACTTTTAAATTACTTTCGGTGCAATTATCCCTCCAAAATGATTCTTTTTTAGAAAATGCCCTTGACTAATTAAGCTGCCAAAACTCTGGTTAAAGCTTTGAGAGAGAATTAACAAAAGTATATGAAAATGTTAGTCCTCTAAAGAGCATTCTCCATATGCTCCCTCTAAATATTTGTTGGAAAAGTCCAAGGTGAACTTTTCTGTCTAAACCCTGCCTTAACCTTAACTTCTTCTTAGGTTCTGTCCAATAATGTTTAAGTGTATAAAGGTCAACACCAACTGTCCCCCGCCCCCACCAAAAAAAAAATCAGGTTTTTAAAGCTTCCTTGTAAATAAAGAACAAAATGAAGAATACATTGAGCCTCACCAAATCATTTCCTAAATCTAGCCCCTGGAACCCACAGGACCCTGATTCATCACAAGATGATTATCGGCCAGCCTAAGCAGTCCCGTTTCATTCATTACCACAAAGAGGAAGAAGTCAAATACTTGCAAAGCCCGAGAATGAGTAATTCAAGTGCCAGCTCTTTCTCCTGGTGTCTCTGTCTCACAGCAATTGGCTTGGTGGCTGTGGGGTTCTTAGAGGCCTCATTTGTTTGGTCAGTCATCATTCCCGTTGAGTAGGAAGCTAATGATAGTGGGAAGACAGAGACACCAGAAGTGTCACTGTTATACTGCTCCTTCCAAGAGAGTAGATTTAAAATCCCCTCATAGAAATATAAGAAGAAGAAAAAAAGAAAAAAGAAAAAAGAGCTCCTTAGCAATTAGTTTCAAATACATATCTGCCATTTTAATGAGAGGAAGTTCCATCTTCATGGTGGCCTTATTTCTGTCACATCTCCTATTTAACAATTACAGGGTTCTGTGTGCAAAGCATACGTTTTGATAGATCACTAGAAAGGCCTTGTCATTGTTACGATGCCATGTCCACATTCCTGCTCTACTTGGTTTTTATTTCACAATACTTTAAGACTTTTCAAATTACTCTAAATTTACATTTTATAACAGGTTCTTTGTGTTCTTTTACTTTCTCCAGGGATTGGGAGGCTTAAAGGAAAATAAAACTGAAAGGGACCTCTTAATAGAAATGTGTAAATTATGCTGAAGATAGAATAAGCAATGAAGAAAACTGCTTTTTTTCAAATTAAGTCTGACCATCAAGTAAATTGGGAGTGTGAAAATGACAAAAACCATAGGAAAAAGTGTGGCATCTTAAGGCTCAGTGAGCTAGTGAGAGGAATGTTAAGTTTAATCAGATGTGCAGAAGTCAGGAAGGGAGGCTTCACAAAAGTCTTGATAAAGGACAGATAAAACCAAGACTGAGATTCTGGAATGGAGGAAAGCTCAAGAGTCTTATCAGGCTATTCAGAAAGATATTTAGGTTTTTATTCTGTTAATAATTCAGAAAACAAAGAAAAGGGCAGGAAGCATATCTAAAGGGATCTGTGATGATCTCAAATTTCATGATAGAAGGACCAATAGTAAAGAGGAGACTATTTTTAAGATATAGAGTCAGGAAAGCTAAAGCACATAATAAGCTAAGTCTTGAAAAACTACATATTGCAGGAAATATATTCTCCTTCTAACCTACACCCCGCCCCGCTCCTTAAAGTGCTATTCGGTTCAAGAAAGGCCAGAAAGGCAAATGTCTTTTCTTTACAGAGGGAGTAATTAATGGACGTTTGAAAGTGGAGAGTGGAGTGCTGCTCTATTTCTCATTCTTTTCTGTCGTGGAGGACAACCGTGGGTTAAACATGGTTAGGGCATGAAGCTAGCCAGGTGATGGAGGAGATTGTAAAGGGCACTCTGAATGAATTGAAGACTCTCAGCCATGTTCACTTATGGGTGACCATAAATCCAGGTTTGCCTAAGATAGTCTCATTTATGCCTGCCTTTCTAGCATACATATTAACAGACCCTCTTTCTCTTTTAAAAATATCTTTATCTGGATGGTAAATTAAATGGTCACCTCTAATGCATATTAGAATGCCAAAGATATTTTGGATTTACCTGTTTTCAATAACCTTTGAGAATCTATGGAGAACAGAAATGGTTCTCTGAAAGTTGAGATGAGCAAATG
>NW_011906527.1:0-1847 GCF_000151845.1 Pteropus vampyrus
CAACAGACATATTAAAAGATGCTCAACTTCACTAGCTATTAGGGAAATGCAAATCAAAACCACAATGAGATACCACCTCACACCTGTAAGAATGGGTATCATCAACAGGACAAGTAATAAAAGTGTTTGATAGGTTGTTGGGAAAAAAGAACCCTCATACACTGCTGGTGGGAATGTAAATTGGTAAAGCCACTGTAGAAAACAGTATGGAGGTTCCTCGGAAAACGAAGAGTTGAATTACCATGTCACCCGGCAATCCTTCTTCTGGGTATCTATCCAAAAAGTTTGAAAACATTTATCTGTAAAGATATACGTACCTGATGTTCATTGCAGCATTATTCATGGTGGCCAAGACATGGAACCACCAAAGTGTCCTATGACAGATGATTGGATAAAGAAATTGTGGTACATATATACAGTGGACTATTACTCAGCCATAAGAAGAGAGGAAATGCTGCTGTTTGCAACAACATGGATGGATCCTGAGATTAACCTGCTAAGCGAAGTAAGTCAGGCAGAAAAAATGGGAAAACATATGATATCACTCATATGTGGGATATTAACCTGAAAGCAGCAAACAAACATGACAAATAAATGGAGACTCATGGACACGGACAGTGGATTAGTGGTTACTCAAGGGAGGGAGGAAGGAGCTAAATCGAAGTAAAAAGATCAAATGCATGATGATGGAAGGAAATCTAACTCTGGGTGAACACAATGCAGTATATGACTTACTGTTGAATGATAGCTACATTTGACACATATTAGATTTTCTTAATCAATGTCACTCCAATATTTTTTAATAAAAAAATCAATTGCAAAATAAAAAATAATTAAATTTAAATGAAAACAAGGTTTTCACTTCCTGGTGTCACTGTAGGGGATTCACCCACCACTGTGCACACTCCTGTTTGTGTGTTCACAGGTATTGCACAGCCATTTTTACTGCGGCTTTGTTTATTCTTAATCTTCCTTATGAGAAATTAATATATTCTGTTGTTTTTTTATGACCATTATTATACTTAGTTTTTGTTTTTCTGTATTCATATAAATTTATCACATTATTTACATGTATTTTTTTCTTTCTACTCTTTGAGGTTTTCATATTTGTTCCTTTTCTCACTTCTTATATTGAATGCTAAGATGTTTATTTCCTTGGCTTCTCTTAATATAGTGAAATAATTTATGACTAAAATTAATCTCTTATAAAGGTTTGGTCTCATCCCATGAGTTTTTATTTATATTTTTAATTTCAATATCCCCTTTATAATCAAATAAATATTTTGGGAAATGGTTTTAAGTATTCGAAGAGTTGGAAATTATAAATCCTTTTTACTGTAAATTTCTAGTTTTATTAGAGTTGATTTAAAGGCAGTTTCCCTTATAAAATGTAATTTGACTCTCTCCAAAATTTTAGGAAATAAAAGTATAGTTAATTTGAAACTTTTTTTAAATTTCAGTATAGTATCAAGAGCTTGCAAAATTAAATTTCTGTCTGAGTATAGGTAACAGTTATTTTTGCTGTTAAATGAACACATTACCTTTTCTTTTAAATTAAATGTATCTCAAAGTTCCAGCGTTAGAAAACTTTTCTGTAAAATTCAATTGTTTTTCTTTCATTTTAAAGGAAGAAAAAAAGTAAATATTCTTTGTACCTTTTTTGTTTATTTGCGTAAAAAGCTGGTCAGTGTGCATGTCCCTGTGTAGATGGCAAATATTTGGGAAATATGATTCACACGTATGTTCTCCTTCCTCCTCTTTATGCAAAGCTCAATGGAAAATCAATATTTATCAAATTAGATTAAGTTTAAAGAAGAGATCATGGGAGAAATTGCATCACCTCCAAG
>NW_011906528.1:0-1464 GCF_000151845.1 Pteropus vampyrus
CCAAGTGAAAAAGTTAGCAATTCCATGAAGTAGAACAAAGTTCTGTTGTCTGGACAGAAGAGAGTCAGATGCTAATGTACAGTGGTTACTAAGTCATTCACCTTCAGGTCCAATATTCTATAAATCTAAATGGATAGCTAAGCAGCTTATTAAAACAGAGAACATTAGTCATGCTATTTCATTTGATCCTCATTCTGTGGTTTGCAGATATTTTCACTTCCTAACCAATTATAAGACTGAGCTTTAGAGTGATGACTACTGAGCTAGTAAAGCGGTAATTACAAGACTAAAACTCTAGCCTTCTATCATGGCCCAATGTTTATTTACAACAGTGCCTCTAGTACACAGTACAGTATTTTAAAAAGTAATAATTACAATTCATTTTAGAATGAGTTCTTAAAAAATATTTCCAATAAGTAGGAATGTAAAACTTCAGATATTTAGAGCATTCGCCTGTTCAGAAATTCCCTTCAAATGCCCAAAGGCTAAAGTTTAGTGTACCAGGTTAAAAAATATCACATGTGCCCAAGCATTTCTAATTCTGTGTATATACCTTCACCCGACAGCATTATACAGTGCATGAATATCATTAATAAATCTTTACCTTTCCTACTCTCAGCTGCCTAAACACCTATATTTCGCTGCCTTCTTAAAATTTATAAAGTCTTCATGCAAAGTAAGCCAAATTTCCTTATAAGGGATTGTTCAACAAAAATACAAACTACTAAAGGTACTGACTACAGAGACTCAAAATTAAGCTTCAGTATCCATTCTAGTTATAAGCCTAAAGCAACCGCCTATCAGTTCATCTGCCAAAATCAGAACCTAATACCTGTCTCCACGGTAATGTTACAAAGGTGATATAGTAATACAAGATATTTCGTGACAGATATTTCGATGGAGATCATCTCCTAGATTTTCAACAGGCTCTCTACCTTTTCAAAATTTACACGATAACTCAAACCCATATGATCAATTTAAAGATGTTGTGATTGAACAAATATGAAAACAAAACAGAGATTAAGATTAAATAAAATGGCTAACCTCATACACAGAACAAAGGTAGCTTATCCTCAATCGTTTTAATCCAGGAATTTAGGTTGACTTTCCAAATGCTTGTAAAACACAGAGCCAATGTGTAATACATTTAAATGAAATAGAGCTTTATTACTCTTATTGAAGTGTGGTCCATGAACCAGCAGCATCTGTTGCACCTGGGAATGATAGAAATGTAGACTCAGGCCTACTTCTAGGCAGAATCTGCATTTTAACAACCCCAGGCGATTTGCAGGTAGACAGGAATTTTAGGAAGCCTTTTTCTAAAAATATATACACATGCACATATGGAAAGAGCTCCAACAAGAGGCCCAGCTCAACAATATCTCTTTAAGAGAGGCATGAAGAGATCTACCTGGTTCAAAGAAACTGGGGATTTAAACTGCAATTTAAAAGATTTTTTTTTTT
>NW_011906529.1:0-1324 GCF_000151845.1 Pteropus vampyrus
AGAATTTTAAGAAGCTATCATTAAAATATTTCATGAAATATGATTCTGCCATGAGAAAGAAGGAAACCCTGCTTTTTGTAACAATATGATGGACCATGAGAGAATTATGATAAGTGAAATAAGTCAGACAGAGAAAGACAAATATTGTATAATATCACTTATATGAGGAATCTAAAAAAGGCAATGGTGGTTACCAGGAACTTGGGGAGGTAGAGGAATGTGGGGGGCATGAGGAGATGTTGGTCAAAAGGTACAAACTCTCAGTTAGGTAATTAGTTAACAATACAGTATTATATAGTTCAAAGTTGCTAAGAGAGTAGCTCTTAAATGTTCTTATCACACATACAAAAAAAGATAATTATATGACTTGATAGAAATGTTAGCTAACACTACAGTGGAAATCATATTGCAATATATAAGTGTAGCAGATCAAAACAATGTGCATCCTAAACTTGTACAATGTTATATGTCAATTATATCTCAATATAGCTGGAAAAAACCTTCAACAATCAATTATAAATTCTCTTGAAACAAATTTAAATATTAGGGAATCTTAGCAAATAAATATATTATAAAAAAGAACTAAATTGAAATAATAATCTAAATAATACAATCGAGTTTTTAAAATTACTATACTAATACATGAGTTCGGTAATGTCAACACACAAAACTTTTACACAATGAAAAGGGAAAATGTAAACAAATTTTTTTTTAAAATGTGACAATATTTATAATTGCTCCAAAGCAAATAAAATATTTATGTTTAAATTTGAGCAAACATGGGCAGTAGTTTTAGATAAAAATTACAAAATGCAATAAACAAAATCAATGAAGACCTACATATATTTTACAAAATGTATCATGTTCATTGACTAGAAGAAACAACAGAACAAAAAAAATCCATTCTTCCAAAATGACCAATAAGTGTATTGTAATCTGTAATTCCTATCAAAATCTCAGAAACTTTTTCATAAACATAGACAAACTTATTCTACAATTTATATGGAGAGCCAAACAGTTCTGAAAGAGAAGTATGAAGTGAGAAGTATCGCTTCCCACTGGTGAGGCTTTTTATGTAGCTACATAATCAAGGCAGAGTAGTATTGTGAGGGAGTAGACACATAGATCAATGAAACAGAATGCACAACCCCAAAACATAATCACATAAACATATCCAAATAAATTTTGATGAGAAAAAGCAATCCTACAGAGAAGGACTAGCCATTTTTATAAATGGTGATGGAGTAATGGGACACAAATAGGCAAAAACTAAACCTTTACATAACCTCATCTTATGAAAAAGTTAACTTAATATAGATATTTA
>NW_011906530.1:0-2061 GCF_000151845.1 Pteropus vampyrus
CTTAAAAAAAGTTGGGGTTTTGACTGGAGAATATTGAATCTGTAGATTATATTAGAGAGAACTAATGTTTATTAGTTTATTAAGTATACCAATTTACTAACACGAAATATAGCTCCATTTATTTTGATCTGCTTTTATATCTCAATAAGCTTTTATACAGTTTTCATAAAGTTCTTTTACATCTTTTGTTAGGTTTATTTCTATGTAGTTTATATTTTAATGATTTTTTTTATATTTTATATTTGTCACTAAGGTATTGACATACTGTTGGCTTTTTTTTTATTGAGGTATAATTGACATAAAGTATATTAATTTCAGGTGTACGACATAATGATTCAATATTTGTATGTAATGTAAAATGATCACTATAATGAATCTAGTTAACGTTCGTCTAGACATACTACTGGCTTTTTTTTTTTTTGCCAATAATCCTGTTAAATTTTTATTAATTGTTAAAATGTATCTATAGATTCTTTTAGTTCTACATGTAGACAATAACATCATTTGAAAGTAATGAGCATTTTTAACTTTTTTACGATGCTTATGAACTTTATTTATTTTTTGGGCTTATTATATCAGCTAAGACCTCTACTGCAATGCTGAATAAAATAAATGGTGACAAATATCAGTCTTTGTTTGTGGTTTTAAACAAAATGTGTTCATGGTAATTAAATTCCACCAGGCTGTGGGGAAACTCAAATGAAATACAAAACAGCAATTGAGCCTAACAGTAATACAAATTAATAACAACCATACTGAAAGGGGAGTGGGGAGAACTAACCTAATCACTTTAAAAAACAGTATCTTGGCTATATACTACAAGTTTAGCATTACAAAAGAATTGTACACAGATCTTGTGCTTGAGATAGTAAATTTGTTTATCACTGGGGTATGAGTTAGATATTTTGAAGTTATATTAGGGGTATACTAGGATTGAGAAAATAAGTAAATAAAATGTGGATTATGAAAGCCAAGTTTCTCACTGTTAGAGAAAGGAGTTACAAACAAGGAAAGTGGGGAGAAGGCTAGAATGAATGCAGGATATTGATTGGAATCTAAAGTATCAGCATGGACTTATGTGTTTTTTAGATATATGTGGATAGATAGATATAAAAAGATCGATGTTCCCCTTACACATTTTAAACATGTCTTTTATATTTCATCATATTAAACACACATTTAATATTCTGTATCTATTAATCATAATATCTGAAATCTTTCCAGATCTGATTGTGTTGATTTCTGTGACTCTTCCTCAGTGTTTTTGTTGATAGATAGATAGATAGATAGATAGATAGATAGATAGATAGATAGATAGACAGACAGATAGATAGATAGACAGACAGACAGACAGATAGATAAGTGACAGATAATAGATAGAGCTCATGTTTTTCAGATCTTTATGTGTGGAAGTTCTTTGAAAACTAGGTTGAAGGTGAGCTCCTCTGGAGGGTTTATATTTATCTGCTGGTTGTCTGGGTTCCTTCCCAATTCTGAGTCATTTGAATTTAAGTTCTTGGTTTCTGATTTGTTGATCCAATAGTATGACCCAATAGTATGAATTCAGACAGAAAATCTGTGGGATCCAATTTGTAGTTATAAAATATGAGGGGTGGGGGTGAAAAGAGTTTTTTCTTCCTACAAAATACCAATACTTGAGATAGGCAAATTTCCTTACTAGGGGCTGGGGGAGGAAGAGGAAGATATATTTCCAGCTCACTTTCACATTGAAGATTTAACCCATTAGCATGCCAGATTTAGGGGTTTTGTTTGCTTCTTTATTTATTTTAATACAGATTCTCTAAAAAGTCTGCAAGAGAAAACAAAATTATAGTGGTTAAGAACATGAGCCTGCCTAGATTTGTATTCTAGATGGGCTACTTCCCAGCTGTGTAACCATAGGTAAATTATTAAGTCTCTAGGCTTCAATGTCCTCATCTGTAAAATGGGGATAAGGAGACTGTATACCATATAAAATTCTGGTGAGGATTAAATGAGATAATACATAACGAGCTAGTCCAATTTATTGACACAAAGTAAGTGTTCAATAATTATTAGTTC
>NW_011906531.1:0-2279 GCF_000151845.1 Pteropus vampyrus
AAGTTGTACCCGTCACTTCTGCTCACAGTCTGTTGGTGAGTTCTTAGTCACAAAACTACATTAGGCTTTGGGGAGCCCAGAGAATGGTGTTTCCAACTGGATGGCCGTACACATTACTAAAAACTAAAAGTACAAAGGGGACAATGGATGGGGGTACATAAATTTGTCTCAGCTACGAGGGAGAGGTGGAAAGAGGTAAAAGTGAAGGAATAAACATCTTTCTGAGATGTGTCAAAATCCTGTAATATTTAGATGGATATATTGAGACTCAGAAAAATGTTACTTGAATGTATAAATAAATAGTTTAAAATATTTCTATAGGTTATGTACATTTATGCTATCATTATTGAGATAATTGTTTCAGTCTCCAAAATGCAATTTTAGTTTAAAATTTTATTATCCACCTTATATTTTACAAAGGTTTTAGAGATATAGAATCTCATTTTATCATCACTTGTGAAGCATGCAGAGAAAGTACGATTATTATAATTATACATATGAAAAAATTTAAATAGAAAGGTTCAATGTCTTGTAATTTTAGCTAGCATCCAGGACTAGAATTTATTCCTTTTGATCCTTCTTCATAATCCAGTGCCTACTTTGGAAGAGGCTCAGAAAACTCATTTAAAAACATTAGAAATGTAGTGTAAAAGGCTCTATTGCAAATATCCTACATCAAGGAGTTATAATTCTTTTAAAAGTTATTTAACCAAATTCAAACTATCTTTTTATGAGTCTGTACTGTTGGTCACTAGCTATATCAAGATGAATGAGATGTAATCCATGACCCCCTTGACCCCTTTGATCTATGACCTCCTTAACACTGTCTAAGGAAATTTAGGTGTTCTCAGTAATTTGTTTGGTAGGTTTTTATAAAAGAAAAAAAATTTTTAAGGTTTTTTTTCTTTACTTTTTGTTGTTGTTGTTAATTAACTGTTACTCTGCTATACCCCATTACTTCGGATTTCAAATAAAAAATCTAAGGACAGAGTTAGAGAATTTTTTTTTTAAGAATGTTGAAATTAGTACTGGTGACAGCATTCTGAAAATTCATGACAATATGTAATATCAAAGAGATTAATCACTTAAATAGAAAAATCGAAAGTGAACTAAACACAATAGCACCTTAGTCACTCCAGCAGAAATCTGAATGGTCAACATTCTGTCACATGTTAGATTTTGTAATCATAAATCAAAATCTGTTTCCAAGAAATTCTACCTCCTGATCAGCTCTTTTTACCAAGAGTCACCTCTTAAAACAGCAACAACTGGTGTAAGGCTGTTAAATTTCAATTGGTCAGTTTTCACTTACATTCCTATTTTTTGTCACAGTATCTACTCAGGAAACTTTTAGTGTGAATGGAAGGAAAGTGATAGAATCAAGAAGCATATTAGAGATAATTCTTCTGCTTCCAGTGATGATTTAGGCATGGTTGGAGAGGTTAGGTGAAATCTAGAAATCCAAAGTTACGTTAACACAATCTCATTGATTTGAGAACATAGTCAATACCGGAACTTTTTGAGAGAAATTCAAGCCTATGCCCTTCAAGAGTTAGTGTGGCCATGGCTGAGACACAGCAAATAGAAAACTAAAAAAGTATAAGTGCTAAGTGGTATATAGACTGGACCTTGAATAACATAGGAGAGAAAAGAAAAGAGACGTCACTGAAATTCGAGTAATTAAAAGCAAGAGAAACCCTCTTGGACTTTTATATAGTTATATGAACTTGGAAGAATCATCTTTTTGCTCTGAATAATGCTACTGTATTTACCATGCTTGTGCCAGATTTCTGTTACACTAACATTAATAAAATTACTGGAAAGCTACAGACATACTGCTGTAAAAAACACTAAAATCTAACAGCAACAACAAAAAGAGTATAGCCTGTCACAGGAGAAAAGCTTTCCATATATATTCAAATTATATTGTTCGTTCTAGTTCTGTATAGATACATGGCCTCAAAAAAGGCTCCAAAAAGGAGGCTCCCTTTCTTCAGAAGAGGAAAATAACATTTTATGGGATTTCTGTATTTTACTGACATATTTATTCCTGAGTCCAAGAACTCTTCTTCATCTGTTCAGTGAACATGCACTGAGCCCTCATCATGCCAAAGGCTATGTGCAAAGACGACTCCTAATCTGAGGTGTTTGCAATCTGTTCTTCTGAAAGAGCATATTCAAATTATAAATAAACTCTTCCTTTAAATAAATATGCACTAATGACGGGTTTATTTTCCTTTTTATGAGATATTTAAAATGAATGAAATATAGCAGAATTT
>NW_011906532.1:0-1823 GCF_000151845.1 Pteropus vampyrus
CAATAGGAATATAGATACGCAAATTATATAATATTTGTACAATGCAGAACTCTACAGCAGTGAAAATAAACTGAGAGAACAACACTTACTAACATGGGTAAGTCTCACAAGCAATGGTAAGTGGGAAAAAAACCAAAATGCTGAAGGACACATGCAATTTTTTTGCCATTTATATTAAGTTGAAAAACATGCAGATTATGTACCCATTGGAGATTCCCACTTATGTGGCAAAAGTCTAAAGACCCGTGTGGGACTAATAATCACTCTATTAGTCAGAGTGAGCGAACTCAGCACAAGCTCACTCCTCACTCATGTGACAGTCCCATGAAGCTGGGTGAGAAATTGCTCCACCCAGTCACTCAGAGACTCAGCACTGTCTCCTTGAGAACTTCAGGACTTTCTCTGTGCAGCCAGCTAAGGGCAAAGCCTAAAGATTTACTTAGGATGTTTGTACAAGTCATGTACTTCATTTGTATTCTCCTCATGAGAATTCTGTCATATGCTCTGATTTAGTCGCAAGGGAAGTTGGCAAATATAGTACAGTGGTATCTAAAAAGAGAGGGGGTGGCGCAGAGATTTTTTGAGCAAATCTTATTGTGACTACCACTGGGTGGACTGGGGGAGTGAACATAATCAGGGAAGAAGAAATAAAGGCTTTATCTGAACTATTATTTTTTTTTCTTAAGCTGTGTGGGATGCATACATGAATTTTATTATATATTTTTTTAAACATTTGTTTTTTTTTTCTGGAGTATGTCACAATACAATAAAACTTTTACTAAAGTAATTAGATAGAATGTAAGGTCTCTCTCTACTCATGGAGACTGTGATTAAAACAATTCTTCCATATGGAATATTTGGGAGGAGTAAATCAGAATTCTAGTCTATAATTCTGGAAAATGAGTAGGAATTTTGCAGTTTAGAATAAGACGAGTGCACAGGACCAATCTCTATTTGTGCTGGGCTGTCCTTTGAATCAAGACAGATTCTGGAAAGGGATAGAAATGAGCACCAGTAATTCTACTGGAGTGGGATAAAAGAGTCCAAGCATCTAATTCTCTTTTCCTGCTCTCAGGCTAACCAGAGCTCCCTACTGCTGTGGGTCTTTACATACCTGTTATCAAAGATCCATAAAATTTTGGAGTGGTAAGGGTCTATAGAGGCATGCATGCCAATCGGCTTTCTATCATGGGCAGGAATAGCCTCCATTTTCTTTGGCCTATTATCTTGCCCCTTCTAGAACACTCTCTAGGCTTTCTCTGTGGTCCTGAGTATCCATTATTGCTCCCTCAGATCCTCCTTTCTGCCAGGAGAGGGCTAGGTAGCCAAGGTTATATGCACTATGCTGTCACCTTGGCTTCTTGTCTTCGTAAAGGTAATGGCCTTTCAATGTCTTAATCCAATGGATGGCCCCATGGCAAGCCTGATGGCACATGTCTTGGAGCATGTGGAACTTACATCAGATCTTGCAGGTGCTCACGTATGTGCTTATTTCCAGACAAATTTCTAAGGTAAACCTTTGCTATTGCTGCACACATATTCTAGGTCAAGGTTAAAATTATTTTTTCATCATCTAAAGCTAATATTCAGTCTATGTGGGTGATCAGTCCCATAGTCATAGAGGTGATATTTCTTTACTCTGTGCTCCTGGGGTACTTTGTTTATCTCTTTTTTAATACTTCATATATTCTGCTTTCAATGAGAAAGCAGCATTTGAATATATTTCCTCTGGTATTTGATGAATTCCCCACAGACTTTATTAATCAGACACAATCCCTGGTCTATAGAAGATGGGCAATAGTAAAAGGAAAATACAGACAAAA
>NW_011906533.1:0-1428 GCF_000151845.1 Pteropus vampyrus
AGAATTTTAATGGCTAAAGGAAATTTATAACAGAAATTAGGTATCTAATATGTATAAATAATTTTATTGTTAAATCATACGTGAATATTATTTAAATAGTTTTAACTTACATTTATAGATGATGAGTAAAATAGACTGGATGGATGGATGGATAGACGGACAGACAGAAAATAGATAGATAGATGGATAGATAGATAGATAGATAGATAGATAGAATGACTCTACTTGTAAAATCATTGGTTCTTTCCTATTTTAAAGACCTTTTAATAATCTAATTAAAGCTATACATTTTCACCCCAGGACACACACACACACACACACACACACACACACACGCATCAATCAATCAATCACAAACTATTTTATTAATTTCGAGTTTTATGAGTAGAAAATACTGGAATTTTTTTAGTTAAGAACTACTGAGATGAACAGTAGATAAATAATAGATAGGTTATAATAGATAAATAGATGTAACTCATAATTTTTTAAAAAAAACTCTCTTTCTCTTTCTGGAAAGAAATAAACCAAAATACTTATATTGCGTCCTGGGGGCAGGATTCCCGAGGTCCGACGTAGATCCTCTTCAGACAGGGCCAGGCGGCTACTGCTCCACCTGGCGCCCCGCCACGCCCTGTACCCGTGAACTCTGGCAAGGCAACCGGAGGATGGGAAGTTCTCACACTCCCAGCTCCTCTGACTGGTCCAAGGCTTTATCAGAGAGTCTGCCCTGGGGGAGTCTTGGTGTTTGCCATAACGGTATACAAATGGTGCTCTCACCACCAATGTCCACCTGTCAAACCCCCAAAGCGGTCACAGGCCTGGGGTCCCGCTCAGAACTCACTTCTCTGCAGTTCCAGAGAAGAACAGTCCGGTCACCTGCCCCGCCTCTGCCAGGTCAATTGCGAAACCTCCTGGAGTTCACCTCCCATGAGCTTTTCTTTGGGCACAGGGCGCCACTGAAACTGGGCACGTCGATTAGAACAAAGGGATCTAGCATGTCCTGAGCAGAGGCCAAAGTACAACTTTTATGCACGTTGTGCTCAGTTAATTATCTCTGGCTATGACTTTATAAGGTGGGCTTAGCCCTCTCCAGTTTACGGATTGAGCAACTTAGTAGGGGAGGTTGAGTAACCTCAGCGAGGTCATCAAGTAGGTCCACAGTTTAGATCTAGGATGGGGTGGCGCCATCCTGGAACCAGGTCGCCTCCAAGCAGGATCATCTCACCCGGTTTCCCATCTGAGAACTCCCAGTCTGAGCCCTGCTTTCCTCCTGAGGCCAGACCGAGGGGCCGGGGCTTCGCGGCTGCAGTGCCCAGTCCCTGGGGCCACAGCATCAATGCCACCATGCAAATGCTCCTACTCCAATTGCGTGCCCAGTGACTTGAGCTTTTTCCTTTGGGCCACCGAGCTCCCCCCTTGTACCCTGTT
>NW_011906534.1:0-1949 GCF_000151845.1 Pteropus vampyrus
CATTAAAATTCATTTTACAACCACCACACATATCTCTTTTTCAGGAATCACCATGCTGAAACACAATTTTCTTCTATCTCCCTTCTCCAAAACCTGCTTTTTTTTTTTTTTTTTTGGTCTAGAAAATAAAGACCAAACCCCTTACTTTGGCATTCAAGGTACTCTGAACCTGATGTTATCCTTTTTAGTGTTATTTCCATTACTCGCTTTCATAAAGCCAACTGTATAGTCAAACTGCATTCCATTTCCTGCTCTTTTGAGTCTTTGTTCACATTATCTCTGCACCCAGGAATTCTCTTCTGTCCAATCTACAGCTATTTAAACTCAAGCTAAATGCCATCTCTTCCAAAATTTCTTTGGTTTCCCTCCCTTCACTGCCAACTGACTTACTGAAATTGTCTTCCTTGCTTTCAAATCTCATTTAACTTTCTTTCATGCCATTTAGAACATTTAAAACATTTATACGCATGCCTTACCACCCCTACTAAAGAGTAAATTCTTTAAGGACAAACTATGTCAGATTCATCTTTATAATCTTACCCTAGCATGTGGCCATGCAAATAGTAATCATTCAATAAGCATTTGTTGAATGGATGAATGAATGAATGAATGAATGAATGAATAAGTGAAAAATATACCAGGAGCTACTGGGCAACCATCTTCATAGAAAGCCGCAGATTACCAACAAACCTGCTTACTCTTCAGGATTCTTCCAGTCCCAAAGACCCATCTCTAAATCTTCTTCTCTGGAAAACTGACTGGAACAATTTTCTTAAATATTGTTCAAATAAATGTTCATTTTTATTGTGGATTTTCCTAATGCGTTATTTGTTCTTCAGTTGGTCAAATAATATCCATTTGGAAAATTTTTCAAAAGTCTGTTAGATTAAGAAGGTAGAACAGGAAGATGGGATCTAAGAGCTCAAGGGACTTATGCTCCAACACCTCTTCTGTTAGTATCAACAAATTGCCTCCTAAGTCAAGTTTCCTTCAGCCCTCCAGAACTGGAGAGGAACCACGGGCACTATATATCAAACTCTTATGTTTGAGAAAGAAAGAAATTGAGAATTAGAGGAATTGAGCAATTTCTCAAAGTTATAGATCAAGTCAATGTCAACAAAGAAATGAATCTTTTTTTTTTTTAGTTGATTACAATCTATTAAAAATGTTGGTTATTTAAGGAGTCATGGACCACCTCTTCTATCTATTTCTCTTTTAATTAGAGTATTTAATCCATTTACATTTAAAGTAATTAGTGATGGCTATGTAGTTGTTGCCATTTGATTCATTGTTTTCTGATTGTTTTTCTAGTTCTGTATTCCTTTCTTATTCTCTTGCTCTCTTGCATGTTGGTGACATACTGTAGCATTGTGTTTGTATTCCTTGGAGTTTATTTCTTTAAAAAATTTTTAAATTATTATTTTATATTAGTTTCAGATATACAGTATAATGGCTAGGCATTTATATAATTTATGAAGCGATCTCCCCAATTACTCTAGCATACATCAGGCACTACACACAGCCATTACATTAATATTGACTATATTCCCTATGCTGTATTCTATATCCCTGTGACTGTTTGGTAACTATGGGAAATGAATCTTTAATCGCTTGCCTCAAGCTTTGTTTCTGAGTATTCCATAGTTTTAAATAGTTCATTCATTCAATCATCCATTTATTCATGCATCAAACACAACTTATTGAGCATATATCAGCCAAAACTGTGATTTTACATAATTATCCTCATAGATTATTCTATCCATGGGATAGTATTAGAAATGATGATAATTGTCATAGAAAAGGATAAAGAATTCTTGTTGGAACATCTGAAATTTATGGTGGGTCCCAAAATATAAACCGGTGTACACACTTTTATACATTTCCAGAACAGTGCTTTTGCTGATATTTGATTATTGCCGACTAATAATTCATGGAATACACAATGTATA
>NW_011906535.1:0-1860 GCF_000151845.1 Pteropus vampyrus
TCTCCTCGGCCTTGGGGGGCGGGAGAGGGTTCGCCTTTGAAATGCATCCCTCACTCCTTGCTCGTTTTCCCTTTCTCTCCTAAAGCCCAAGAGGAGGTCGGCGAGGTTGTCAGCTGTAAGTAAAGAGAGCCCCGTACCCGTTTCTTCTCCTTGGGGTCGTACCCAGCGAGAAACTCAGTGCTACCTTTGCCTTTCAGAAACCTGCTCCTGCAAAAGTGGAAACGAAGCCAAAAAAGGCGGCAGGAAAGGTAGGTTTCAAACTTTCGAGACCGTGGTGTCTTCAGAATGCGGCAGGGCTGCTCAACGTGACTTTTTTTTAATAAAAAGCTATTGTTGGCGACTAAGATCTTGACTTTGAATGTATCAAAGTGATTGATAATTATATTTCACTCTCCTGAAAAGTCGAAATTTTGCCGTATTTATTTATTTAAATTTTGTTTTGAATAACAAGTAAACTTTCTGGTGTGGGTAAAATATAATGGATATAGTTTATACGTTCCTGGCTTACCGGAACATAATGTCACATTAACGCTGCTGCAGAATTTCGGAAACAAGACGACTAGGAATACTAAATATTAACTTGAGTACACAAAGGAAACCCATTCTTTGTGTTATGTACGTTATGGTCAGTGCATGTCCGTTTGTTGCATGCTTGTACTTTGATAATAACAGCAAAGCCAGGACTGAGGCCAAGAGAAAGGGAATGTGTAAATTTTTGCATGTAAAGTCTGCAAGCCAAGGTAGGAGATCATATCTTACGTGTGTGGGTAGACCAAGAGTTATGTTCTCTGAGAACAGCACTAACAATTTCCTAAAAGTATAATATTTGCGCTTACATGTAAAGGACTTCTCTAAATCATTTTTTCCTAACAGGCTTTGAGTAAGCCATAACGTGGTGGTTGTTGCTCTGGAATAGATTCGTGATTGCACAATTCACATTGCAGGTCTTTGGAATGAAGTTCTTGGGGCTATGTTACATTTGAAAACTTACTGTGTGTAAATCATCTCTTACTTTGTATTTGGATATGGCATGGAAATCATCCTCTGCGAAGTTCTCCGTGTTCTTCAGGGGAAATTCATGGTGTGATTAATCTCTGTTCACTCAAAACTTAAGTGAGAATTTGCTATTTGAAATTTCAAAAAAACAAAAAACATCCGTAAGGGCCACCATTCCTTTCCTAAAAGTGTGGGCGGAAGCTTGCATAATCAAAGAGTTTTAGGTTTTTGTTTTTAGTTTAGTTTTGTTGTTGTTTTGTTTCTTTAAATATCATGCAGAGCTGAGTGTAAAAATCTTCATGTTTCTTTAATAGAAAGTTCGTTTTGTGGTTGTTTTCTAAAAAGGGGTTGGAGGAAGGTATAAGCATAGTATGTCAGCTTAGAAGTTCTCACACCAGAAGTTGATGCAGTGATTCTCTGTACACAGTACTCCAGAAACTTTTCTTGAAGGCTGGGGGAAAAATAGCTGTTCTTGTTGCAAAATGTTGGCAAGAACAGTGTACTATTATTACCCTTTTTTTATCCTTCACTTTTTTGATAAACCAATTGGCTAAAATACTATGCCTAGTTCCCTTTTAAATTGTTTTTATTTATCTGTCTATATTTTGATTTTTCCTAAGTTTTTGTTTTTAATGAAAACTGTTCAAATTTTATCTCCCGTTTGCGATTTCACATGTAAGCAACATTTTTCTGTCTCAGAGGTCAACAGGTAAGTCTTCATGTCAGTGTTCTTTTTTTTTTTTTTTAAAGATGTACTTTTTAAAATTTTTCATTTTATTTTTTAAGTGAGGCAACTCTTGGTTGACCTCACAGATTACGAGGACCTTGTCAGCTTACAATCCCTTATTTTTATTTTATTTTTTA
>NW_011906536.1:0-1439 GCF_000151845.1 Pteropus vampyrus
GAGGCTCCTTGCTCTAGGAAGCCCCTACTTCCCCCAACCCCATCCCTACCCCAACACACAATCCTGATGCTCTGTTATTGGCTGAGGCTGGGGGAGACGGGCTATCCCTTGACACCTGACCAAGTCTGTGTTCACGCCCTGGATCCTATGGCGACATTGTGGTCAGGAAGGAAAGTGCACCTGCTTGTAGGAATCACTCACTAACATATTCAGGGTGATGAGACATCGTGTTGTCAACTTCCCCTCAAATGTTTCAGGGGGAAAACTTTTTTGCATTGCAGTTACATTTCTGTAAGTCTAAGATTCTTTTAAAATAAAAACTTATTTTTAAAATTAAGCAGGACTGAAGCACAGCTGTCTCCTCGAGCCATGGAGATGCGTGAGCAAAGCGAGGAGATGAGCCCAGCAGGACAGGGCCCTGTCCCAGAACTGAGGGACAAAACCTGCAGTGATGTGTGTATCTCAGTGTAGTATTGTGACCTATCTCTATGGATTCAGCAACAGGAAAATATCTTGTTGCATCTGACAGAGAATCACATGTTATTGCAGTTGAAGGTGTCTTAAATACAGACCAACGCCACCTCTATAAAAATGAGAAAACTGAGATGCTGAGCAGCTTTCCCAAGTCCCAGAGCTGGATTCCTGACATTGCTCCACAGGGCCATTTTGCTAGCCAAAGTCTCCTAGGGACATCAGAAGGGAGACTTGAGCAGAGCTTCAGGCTGTCCTTTCTCAGGCAGGTGAAAGCTCTGTGGTCTGTCATACCTGTCTATGGGACAGCTGCATAACAGGTGCTGTTGATGCCCAGGAAGCATTGTGAGAGAGGCAGGGAAAGAAGCCAGTTTAGGGGGTGCTAATGAGCAAGTGGCTACTGTGGGCAACTAGGCCTCCATTCCACTGGGGCCATCTGGAAAACAATACGGAGCATGTGCCTCAGCCGTGGCCCTTTTGAGGGGCAAATAAGCTTGGATATTGAGTCACCAGCTCCTGTTTGTCATGTATAAAGCCTGCTCCTAAGTGCATCAATTGCTGCCAGTTTGGGACTATTGCACTCATACACAACAGTCCTTCTACATATATGGCTAGAGACAAAGGAAGGGGGAGTCCCCAGGGAAAGTTAGGATTCTGCTTTTTCTTGAAGATGTTCCATGGAAAAGGAAGGGAAGGGAAGGGAGGTGAAGAGAAGGAGAGGAAAGAAGTCCTCTGCACTCTTTTCAGGGTAGTCAGGGTCCAGAGGAAGGAAGACCAACCTGAAGCCCCAGGACAGAGGTCTTTTGGATGTAGAGTGTTGAGCAGAAAAGTGGCTTTAAAAAGAAATTAGAGGGGGATGTTTTGGTTCCAGGTAAGGTAGGATCAACACATGACACCCTAACTCTCTCAAAGAATCAACCCTGGAACCTGGACGGAACACATGAAACAGCTATCCAGAGGGTCTGAGA
>NW_011906537.1:0-1695 GCF_000151845.1 Pteropus vampyrus
GGAGTGATTACCAGCATTCTCTCCGGTCTGGGGCTAATTCTCGCCAATCTGGGTAATATCCCCAGGATGAACCCAGGTCCCAGAGCTCACCTCACTTGGACAATGCTTCTGCTGCGTCACGCCTAGACCTGCCATAACACCATGAGCGAGAGAGCAGAGGGATCCTCGGATCGGACCTGCACAAAGATCCACCTTATCTGCCCTCTTAGAAGGGAAGTTATTTACGGAGAGAGAGTGAAGAATTGTGTCTTATTCCTCCAAGTAGGCCCCCAGCACACTCGATACAGAGATTTTTTAAGAGTGGACTTTTAAACAAACACCCCACACATCCTAGAATTAACTCACTCTACTTTTACTGGGCTTCTCTGAAAATTAATGCCAGCCAGGCAGAGCCAGCATCTCTCACCCGTAAACCGGTCAGCATGCCTTACCGGACTTCGTGCCACCATGAAGCCAGGGTTATCTAATGCAGCCCCGTCGCTGCAGGCAGGGCCATCGGCTGCCAAGCTCCTTTCGTTGCCGTTCGTCCCTTTGCCTTTCCATCGGCCACCTTTTCCAATACTTTCCTACCTCCGCCGTCTTCCCATTTGAGAAACAAAGCCTGGCCGGGCTCACCCAAGCTCAGATGGTGTCTGCCTTTTACCTCCAGGACCCAAAAATGTAGTGATTTAAAAGAAAGAACCAAAAGATCAAGGGCGACAGTGAGTGGGGATGTGAAGAACACAGCCCAGCGTGCAGCACTGACCGCGCTGGGCACAGAGGCCCCTCTTCCCCCGTCCCGCGTGCCAGAGAGACAGTGTCCTGGCTTGTTTTAAGTTTCTGATGGACACAGAAGAGGTAGAAGAGTGTGTTAGGAAAACTAGGGAGGAGAAGGGAGAAAAGGTGGGCCGAGCCAGAAGAGGGCGCTCTTGGGGGAGTCGAGCATAACCTCCCAAGAGTGTGTGCCTGAGCCGCCTCCTTCAAACAGCTTCTTAGAACTGCGGAATTTGCGCCCGACTGCCAAGGAGAGGGCTGGGTCACAAGACGATTCTGAATCGCCCGCTCTCCTTCATCTACAAGGAACCTGGGAGACACAGCAACTTTCCCAGACCTGGCCCAAGGAAACGGGCCCCGCCTGGGTCTGCTGACTTTCCACCAGGACACAGGAGGCCAGAAGAGCGAGAAAAACATGGACTCCTGCTCTTATAGCAGAGGAACCCTGGGCCCCGGCCCCCGGTGCCCCAACGTTTGTCTTGAGTTCTGACCAATCCGTTCTTCCTCCTCCCTCGCCAAGCGTGGTTGGCAGGCAGTGGGTGAGCAGAGGCGAGCCTGGCGGGAGCAGATGGCCGACAGCACGCGCCTCCCCAAACTTGGCATCCAGGGGAATGCAGCGTAGACAATTTTGTACATAGAAATAATAAAGCAAAATAATAGCAATAATAACTGGCATTTAGTGAAGCAACACCGAGCCGCACGTTGAAAAGTATGTAGCATTGAATAACTATTTTACATATTATTGATTTCGATCCTCACGAAAACTCCGTGAGGTCTCCACAGTTAATCAGTCTCCATTCGCCAGGTAAGGAAACCGAGACACAGCGAGGCTCTGTGACCTGTGATCCAGAGAGGCACAGGATGATCTGGAAGTCCGTCCGCGAAGGCGCGTGCACGTGTGCGTGAGTGTGCAGGTCCCGTGACCCAGGATGGAGGGGACAC
>NW_011906538.1:0-2197 GCF_000151845.1 Pteropus vampyrus
CTTAACATAGTACATAAAAATGATAAATGTTAGCAATTTTATTAAAACCTAAAAATGTATGACATACATTCATTGAACTTTTTTCCCACCCCTCCAGGGAAAGAGCAAGTAGTTACAAAAGCAGAAAAAATATTCATGAATCTTCCATTCTAAGAAAGATGGAAAGATTTTAATTGATTTAAAAAATTATCTTATAGTACAAGGGTTTTAATATTTCAGTCTACCCTTAAATATGTAGCAACAACAAAATATTCATGTAGTATTGCCCACAAGGTCAATGTGGTAGAAATATTACATTTGCTGATAGTTAATGAAACAATTCTGCATTAGTACTCTACATTTTGTTTTTAAGAAATAAAACCATTGTCTCAATAGCAAAAGATAATTTAAGTAACGGTCAAAATTTAGTGTTTTAGTGCCATTAAATATTTAGCATTTTATAATAATTATTACATAATGTTAGATTACTCGACTAAATATGACTTTGCAGAGTGGTGTAGGGAATTGAAACTTTTAAATCTTTTCAACGAGATGCAGTTAACCTCAGTTATAAAATCTAAATGGTTCAAGTTAAAGGTTATCTTCATTTTTTGTTGTTGTTCCATAATGATTTAAGTAAATCTTTCCTGTAAAACTCTGTACTATCAGTCTACAGAAAATAATGGTTTTTCTAAACACTCATTGAGAGTGGAAAAATCTTAACCTATGTCCACAATCTAGGATTGCTGCTGTATCTTTACACTTTTAATTGTTTTTAAATCCTGGTTAATAACGTGATCAATAAACAATAATAGCCTGAGCTCTGGGGACTTGGTGAAGTTATTATTTTCAGAAGAATGACAATTTTTTGCCCAAGTAAGGCTCTGCTTATGTTATAATCATTCTCACCATGTTCCAACCTCAGCATTGGTCAAGTGAAATGAGATTGGAAGCCCTCTGTGGTTAAAAAGCAATTAGAATCATCTGTTGAATAGTACTTGGTTACCGTTTGTTATCTACATTTTGGTGACTGTCATTTTACATTAAAATATTAGTTTTATTTTTCTTCATGTCTCATGAATAACTGTCACACAATAACATATTTCTTAAAATGTTTTAATAAATATTGATGTTTTATTAATGTTACTATGTAATTATTTGAATTGGCACTTAGTATCGTTGATGGATGTATTCAATGTTTGTTTCTTCTGTGATATAAATCACTGTATTTCTGAACTATATTATTTTCCTTTTTATTCTCTAAACCCTAGTTTTCTGTGGTATGCAAAACTAACTTGTTACTTTAAAAAGACACATTTAGATATTTTGAATATTAACCAATTATTGGAGGCGTTGTTTGCAAATTACTTTTCCCATTCGGTTTGTTGTCTCTTTCTTGTTGATAGTTTCTTTTACTGTACAGAAGCTTTTTCGTTTGATATAGTCCCATTCATTTATTTTTGCTTTTACTTCCCTTGCCTTTGAGGTAAAATTTATAAAATTCTCTCTAAATCCAAGGTCCAGGAGTTTAGTACCTAATATTTTCTTCTGTGTTATTTATTGTTTCAGATCTTATATTTAAGTCTTTGATTTATTTTGAGTTAATTTCGGTATATGGTGACAGATAGCAGTCTAGTTTCATTCTTTTGCATGTGGCTTTCCAATTTTCCCAGCATTATTAAAGAGGCTTTCTTATCTCTAAGTATATTTTTGTCACCTTTGTTGAAAATTACATTTATTTCTAGCTCTCCATTCTGTTCCATTGGTCTCTGTGTCTATTTTTCTGCCCATACCATACTGTTTTGATTATTATCTCTTTGTAGAATAATTTGAAGTGAGGCAATATGATACCTCCAGCCTTATTCTTTTTTTCTCAGTATTGCTTTGGGTATTCAGGGTCTTTTATGATTCCATACAAATATGATGAATTTTGTTCTATCCCAATAAATTCAATAAAAAAGAGAGAGAGACACATTTAGGGCTATTACGCAGGCAAAAAATTAACATGTTTTTGACATATGTTAAATTTGTGTTTAACATATTTTTCTTTGTGTTTCTATGTCATTTCTTCTACATGATACATTTAAAAGTATTTAAATATTTGTGGCTTATATATAAAAAACAGTGTCTCAAGTTAAGAATTTTATTAGCAGTATGTTCATACATACAAAGTCAGGTTTTTTATTATTTTTATTTTTTCAACTAAAATTTTCTCTTC
>NW_011906539.1:0-1564 GCF_000151845.1 Pteropus vampyrus
AGACTTCAAACTCAGAGAGCACAGTGTACGCGACAAACTCTGTTAGAGCTGCGCGCAGGGGCTCCTAAATGCTTGCTCTTCATCTTCTGTCTCTCTGGTGCGTTCCGGTTCTTTCCCACAAGTCGAAAATCTTCATTGACATTTTTTGCACGATATCTCTGCCGCTATTTATTATCCTAAAATACGTAATGACCATAATGCATTCACATAGAATGAAACTGATAATAAAGTTCCACCAATAAAACAAGAGTGTGTAGTTTTAAAAAAAGTGGTTTTATGATTCTATATACACTGTCTGAATACTGAGAAGCAAGTTGCCAAATCATTAGGGGTTTTTTAATTGTATATAAAAACAAAATGTACTATGATCAGAATCTGGGGCTCCTCAGATAGTGAAACTAGACTATGTCTGTAAGTGGACACAGCCAGACACAGCTGGACACGTGGTGGATTGTGGTCCAAGGGAAAGACCTGCCCCAGGCCACTTTACCTATGGGACAGGACAGGGGACACCAAACCAGTTGATAACTGTCTTCTCTGGTTAAAAAGCCTTGTCGTAGAGAGGAACATCGTCCACAAACCAACATAGTTATCAGTAAGTAAAGAACAGAAACCCCTTCTGAGAGAGCTCGGTCTTGCTGATGCAGGTCCTTGGTGGGCGGGGGCCCCCTAAGGAGAGAAATGGGGAGAAGGAGGACTCCATGGCAGCGGCCACCCAGCACCTGTCTCTCCTCACCCGTCGCAGGCTGCAGGCCTTCAGCATGAGTGAAGTGAGAGGCCAAGCTTTATTTTGTACATTGTTCGCGTAAAGTTCGATCACTTAGTCCAGATGTTTCAGACAAAAATTGCTTAGCTCCATGTCTGGTCCACTCCACCGGGAGGCACCAGTCCCGGCCTCCCCAGGCCTGACGCCACAGCTGTGTTAGTTTTCATCAGGGGCGCCTGCCGCTCAGGAAGCCGCTCGGGTTGGGAGTCTTGCCTTGGTACAAGTGTAGTGTTTTCCTTGCTTGGCCTTCTTAATTCCCGTGGATGGTCTCATATTTTTAATTATTGTCTAGATAGTAAAAAATAATGAATGACTTTCATTTTTACACAAGTAACAGCTGCTCACTCTAAAAATGTTTAACGTAGAGAAGGCCACCTGAAGTCTAAGGACAGACTCTCGAGTGAGGACAGCGTGGGCGTCGCCTCGGTTCGCAGTGCTGGGCAGGTCCCTGGGGACACACCGGGGCACACGCGCGGGTTTTCGGCCAGTCGGCTGGCTGGCAGCTTAGTCGGTTCCGTGTGGCGGGGGTTTCGAGAAGCCAGCTTCAGGCGTCCCTCTCGTGTGCATGTGACCGACTCAGGCAACAGGTTCAATGCCAGCACTTCACACCTGACATGAGTAACTTCTCAGCGTGGCCTTGCGGGGTGTAAGAACGGACGTTCGCATCCCCGATAGCAGTCAAGTGGGGGTCGCTCCGGGAAGACAGTAGATCCGGGCTAACAATTTTTCAGGGGTGCTGCTGTTATGGGATGGATTGTACCCCGCAAATTAATGTGCCGAAGTTCCAGCAGGCCTCAG
>NW_011906540.1:0-2841 GCF_000151845.1 Pteropus vampyrus
AATGTTTGTACTTCCATGTTTGTTTTACCGAGTTTTATCAAATTTTTATTTATAATTTAAAATTTTTAAACAAAAACAGATGATGTTAAACCACTAGCTTTAAAAAAAATTGAGTGGAATAATTTTAAAGTATGATATCACTTGTTTATATGTAAACCACATGCATAATAGTAGTTTGAATCTTAATTTTAAAACAGTCTTATTTAGTTAAAAATTCTGCTCCATGTCACACATATGCGGAAACACCTTTCCCCCCCCAAAAAAACTTCCTGAGATGTCTACAAAACTTTCTGATTGCTAAAGAATACTAAAGGAATTTAATTAGTTAAGTGTAATATCCAAAATCTTCTCATCAATTTCTAACCTGACAAGGAATTCAGAAATGTTTGATCTTTCTTTTTAAAAGGCACCAACAAATCTACACTTCAAAAGAATAAAATGACATGAAGTACATGCTTCTCAATGTTACAGACTTTGTATGCACTGTTCTCTTCCTCTTTTTCTTCTGTGAGATGTACAAGGAAAAAGGAAGAGAAAGAAGGAGAGGCCATTCTAAAAAGCAGAAACTACAATTATCAGGTAGTTACTCTAGGAGCAAACTGTTCAAAAAGGTGGTTACCAGAGTCATTATGAAGATCTCGACAAGGTCAATAACTGGTAAGAGATAAATTGCTAGAAGTATTCTACTACTGAACAAGTACACTTATCTTTCTAACTCAAGAAGCGTTATTAGGCCTTCGATGCTCCTTGGCAATACTCTTATTTAAATTAATTTTTTAATTGAAATATAATTGACATACGACATTGTATCGATTTCAGGTGTACAACATAATAATCCGATATATGTATACAATGAGAAACGATTACCACAATAAGTTAACATCAATCACCACATATAGTTATAAATTGTGTGTGTGATGAGAACTTTTAAGATCTAGCTTTATATGATATATGATATATGATATATGATATATTACATATTATATATTTTCAAATATATAATACAGTGTTGTTAACTATAGTCACCATGTAGAGTTACATCTCCAGAACATATTCACTTTATAAGAAGGCAATTTTTTTATAATTCTCGATCGATTCCCTGCAGTCGTCCTCTCAAACCTTGGTTGGATCCTACTGTTCCTTTCTAAAAGGTGAGAGTGGCTTTGCTTCCAGGAGGAAATAAGCAGGTAGAGCTGCAGAGTAGAGTTTGTGTAGCAGATCATTAAAAAGTCTATCACAGAAAAGCTTTGGCGAGGAAGTGCCAATTCACATTAATGAACAATAGTGACTGCAGGTTAGAAACATAAGCTTTAGAATCACAGAGACCTAGATTCAAGTTCTAGCCCTATGGCTATCTAGATATATCAATTTGGCAAGTCAGTAAGCTCGCTGAGCCTCAGCTTTCTGATCTATAAAAATAACAATACCTGCTATATTGACACGCTGTGAAGACTAAATACAATAACGCATATAAAATGTTTAGCACAGTCCCTAGAACATAGTACGTGTTAAGTTAGCTGCCGTTGCATATCTTTTAAAAAGCTGCTTCATAATATAATGTTTAAATACCAATGTCAGTAAAATACTATCTGCAAATATAGTTATTGCTATGTTGAATACATTTGACTTTTTTTAGTTTTTTTTTTAAAGAGAAAAAGTAAGTTAGCCATTTTCTCGAATATTTCTATGACTGTTTGAATTCCATAACTATGTCTGAGGTAACCCCACTTCTAGGTAGCAGAATTCAAAACCACGGAGTTTTATCCTTCTTTTCTTCCTTCCTTCCTTTCTTTTCTTCTTGTGTTTGTGTTGTGGAAAACAGTACACTTCTTTAAAGGTTAAAAATGAATTCCAGAGGTAGAGTGAAACCAAGTTTCCAAAGTGTAGAATAGGACTGAGAGCATTGCGGGGGGGCAGGGGGTGGGAGGTGAGTGCAGGGGGGTGGCTGTCTTAAGCATTCTTTTTTCTGTCTTTTTCATACTATTTATCCAGATTCTCCATGAAGAATAGATTTGCTAAGAAACTAACGCGGCAGACTAGCCTCCTTTAAATATCAAAACTTTCCAATGATTCAGGCAGGAGTAACTTGCTTGGACAGACAATGCAAATTGTATTCACATCATTTATTTCAACACATTTTTATTGAGCAGTTGGGTTATCTGTGCAGACAAGCTGATCCCAGGGAAGATTTATGAATCTTTGGTCCTTCTTAACATACTCTAGTTTACACAGAGTACATTCAGACAAATGATTTAAGAAGCCTGATCTTACTTGGCAGATTGTCCATGGGGTGGGGTGAAGGCAGAGAGAGGTAAGTACCCCTGGAACATCCCAATTTATGGTGGCTTGAGCGAGGAGGCTGGCCAGTTAAAGGCACCAAATGGGAGTGGAGAGACATTGTGTTGCTGGAGGCAAGCTTTCCTACCTCAAAATTAGATACCCAACACAGCCATAATTATTCGAGAAGGTTCTCCTCTCTCTGACCTAGAAATTTCTAGAACATCAGAGCAACAAAACACCTCAGGGATTCACCACCAAAGACACCATTATCAGTAATAGCTGCAGTACTAGCAGTAGTATTTTTATTCAGATAGCGTGATAATCTAACAGATGACTGTGGTTTGACTCACCAGGTGTGGTCCAGAAATGATGTCCTTGACAGACAATCAAGGCCTCTGGCAGAGTGCAATAACACCATCATGTGGTTATGACTTAATTCAGCCAAAACCAAAGAATCTTATTGCTTTATTTAACCAGATAAATTATGGGTTTTAGCAGTCATGTTTAAATATTGAAAAGATCACATGGATCTATAAGCAAATTAGAGCCCAGGCTAAATGT
>NW_011906541.1:0-2482 GCF_000151845.1 Pteropus vampyrus
TTTTTTAAAGACATCTTTAACTATTTTTTCAAGATAAAGATGATATTTCCCCAATGCATGAGGAAAGTTGTTGCTTTTCTAAAGAAACTTGTGATCTGGAAAGAGCCTTTAGAAACAGGTATTTAGAAACATTTTTCCATGTAATGTGATGTTCTTGCTGAAAATTGTGACTGTCGCTTATAAAAATCCTATTTTGTTAAGATCAGAAATTAAATTTTAACCTGTTTTTAAATCTTTCCCATTAAGAGCTGAAATGGGTTTTATATCCATGTGTATAAAATAAGAAAATAAAACACCTCAGATTAGTTTGCAAAATAACTGATTGACATTCAAGAATATGAATTTCAATAAAAACATGTATTTAATTACTGAAGCAGATTGAAAGATGAGAATCCTAATTTAATAAGTACAGTCAAGCCTGCCCTAGTCTATTTGTAATCATCTATCTTTTTGAGGTAACTTTTTTCATTGAGGCAGCCATGTAAACCAAAACTGAAATAAATTGAATAAGAAGCTGACCTCTGAATAGCTATATCAGAAAGGGTTACACAGTAATTTTCAAAAATAGTGAAGTATATTTAATAATTTTCACTTTAGATAATTGCTTTCACTTTAGTGAAATAGTTTTTAAAATATTACTTATTTTCATCTTATCCTTTTAAATGTACATTTAGTGCCTTTCATAATGTACATAACATGGTATTACAGTGATATGTGTATAGAGCTCATAAATATACACATATTAAAGGTACATACTCAAATTTTTTTTTACTTATATTTACATGCTATTGAAAGAATTTGAAGACCAATGGTGTAGACTAGAATAGCTCAAAGTATGGGTCCACTATAAGGTGAATGGCTTGCCTGGAATGTACATCAAAGCACAGCTTCCTTCATGGAGAAAGTCTTCCCATGAGAGCAAAGTTGCTTAAACTGAGCAGTGAGTTTAGTGAAGTAGTTGGCTTACATTCCAGTACGAGCTTCTTACGTTATCAAGGACTCGTAAGAAACAGTTAGCCAATGGGCACCACACTTTAAGTAGCACTAGTCTAGATGACAAGAGCCTCCAAATCTCCCCTGCCTTCCCCCACACCTCACACCTCCGTCCCAATTCTACTAAGAAAGGGAACAATGAAGAATTCAGAAGCAGCAATCAACACAGGAGAGAAACAAATGAAATTCCCAGGATGACCAAAAAGGGAGGTCCTGGAAATCTTGAGAAAAAGACACCTACATCAAAGCTAAAGGACAGAGGGCTCTGAGGGAAAGTTGTAGAAATAAAAAGGGATCAATAGATTATCTGACAAGATTGACTATATGAAAAACTGGTTTGAGAGGTGTTTTACAGAACTTCAGAGCATCGGCAAGACTTAGCAAGAAGCGCACTCAAACCAAGATACATTAATTCAAAAAAAGAGAGAGACAGACATCTTATGACAAAACAAACAAAAAAAAAAGTCACACAAGAAAGGAAAATAATTACGATATGCAGAATTGTAATAACCAAAATACTGAATATGGGTTCAACCAAATATGTCCTAAAACTATTTCAGGAGAGTGGAGAGGTGTGTAGGGTGATGGACAAGAGCTAAGTCTTTATCATCCATAGTAGGGAGTCAGTGGGTGAATCGAAAACAAATAAATCAAGAAATATTTAAATTATGAAAAGAATACCAGAAGTCGAGAGTGGTTGCTTCTGGATAGTCAGAAAGCAGACTGCAGAGAGGGGCTGCTAAGGGACCTGCTGTGTGTTTTATCAAGCTTCCGGTGTTATTTGCTTTTTAAAAAATAGGTCCATACATTATTTTAATAAAAATTAAAATTAAATTTAAAAAGAAAGCACAAAGTATTAGGAAGAGAGGACAATGGAGATGGCAGCATTCGAGAGGCCAGTAGAAGGAAAGCAAGAAATAAACGAAGAAGAGTCCAGTCTCGTCCTTCAAATTTCAACCACAGTTGTTGTCTTAAAAGTGTTGCCTATGCTATCACTTTAATTCTCGCCTTGAACTTTTGTCAAAAATTTCATTACTTAATGTCCCACATATCTTTTCCCCATAACTAGTTTTTAAGATCCTAAAGGAAATGGACTATATCTTATATTTTTTGTAATCCCCCACTTCAAATGAGAAGACAGCAAGTACTCAATAAATATTTGATAAAATGTAACTAAATATCAAATATCAAATATCAAATTTGGTTGTGATTTCAAGTCAAAGCCAAAGGTGGAAAATCTTAAACTCAACCTAAAGAAAAGAGAATTGGATGGCATATGTATTTCTGCCTCATAAAGGTATTTATGAAAGAATACAGTCATCTCTAACAGTTAACAAAATAAAGTCAAACTTGCCAACTTACTTTACCACTTTTCAAAAAAGATATCACTTCTCAAAAACCTAATTTAAAATAAATGCAACATCTTAAGTGAGAGCTATTCTCTAATCTTTTTTTATAAAAGCCTTTTTAAATTTCATTTAATAACATT
>NW_011906542.1:0-1868 GCF_000151845.1 Pteropus vampyrus
TACAGAGAAAAGTTTGCCTGTCACTGAGCTAGGCTCATTATTAGCCTTTCTATTCACAGGACACTAGAAAGAAAGTGTAAATTGCAGAGCCATAGTTCTGTTATGTGGCCTCCTTCAGTCCTGACCTCTTGTCAAAACTGTTAATCTCCATGTTTGTGATTTCCATTATAGTTTTATTATCTGCATCTTAATCTCTCTCTCTCTACCCCCAAGTTGGACTCATTCAAGCAGCAATAAGTAGAAGTAAGGGTATAAGGCTGTATTCAAGGAGACTTGATTTCTAGTTTCATCTTCATTTGTCATGTGATCTTGTTTGTGTCCATTCAGTACCTCTGGTCCTTAGTTTTATCATCTATGAAATGAAGGAGATTGACAGAATGGTTTTGAAAGTTCTTCACAGCTCTAACCTTCCAGAATTCAATCAAGTAAAATGCAAGAATCTTTAAATTATTTAGAAGCTAAACCAGCCCTGTTGGTGTTCTGGTTGAGACCTGAGAATTTTTACTTCTCTTTGAGTATCTCTGGGGACAGATTGCTCAGATCTCCATTGTCATACAATTTCAATCATAGGACATCTCTCTTTTATAGAACTGATATCATCCTTGGTGTAACTTCCATCCATTAGTCCCAATTCTTCCCTCTCAGGACGCATAGAATGAGGATAGGCCGATAGACGTTAGAACCCAGCCAGCGTGCCCCACCAGGGCTTCTGCATGTGAAGCAGCCTTAATTTCTTTGAACCATTCAGCAACTTGGTGTCTAGAGACATCACTGCCACTCTGATCCAAGAACACTATAATAGATCAGAATCCCCTTAAAAGGGGCCACTGATGTCTGTATTTCAGATGAGAGATCATATAGATCTGGAATGTATGACAAGCATCCAAATACAGTAGAATAGCCAGTAGACAAACTGTGTGACGCTTACTTTCTCTAAGGGCATATTCTTTCACAAAGTTTGCCTGAAATATTTTTCCTATAGGTCTATGATGACACTGCTGGAGGAGGTCATCTTGAGGATTTGATAGCCAGTTGACCTACAAGTCAGAACTGGGCAATGGGAGACTACTTACCCCATCTCCTGTGCTTGGAAAGTATGCCCTGCCTGCTATTCTCATGCTAGTAACTGTTTCAAGGATGCAACCTTAAGAGAGTAAGGTGCTGTTGAGACCATCTGGACTGACTATGCAACTGAACCCAGTTAAGGCCTCTTTATAAACTTTGAAGATTCTGGCAGGTAGATGCAGAGATTGAATTGTCTTGCAGTCACCCCAAGAGAAGCCTCCTAAGTAAGTTCCCTTGCTTATTAAACCTGCCACCTCCCAACATGGAGAGGCTTGACTCTCTCTCTTTGGTCTCTCTTTGCCCTTTTCAGTATCAGCTGGGGAACTTCCATGGTTTGGTAGCACCAGACACCAAGATTGATACAGTGTTCCCAGTAGCACCATTCCTTAGGTTAAGTCAATGAGTTTAACCATTTCTACAACAATTTAAAACCCTGAATCAGAATAAAGGAAACCTTGGGAATTAATTTTATCCAGTCCTAGATAGGAAGTTGTTTAATTTTTTGTAAAGATTTTAAATATTTTAAATCTATGGTGTCTTTCATCTTTCATTAGAAAAAAATTGACAAAAAATTTTAATTATAAAATTAAAAATAAAATACTTAACAAAAAGTGTGACTCCTGCTTCACCACTTCAAATTCTCCAGTTCATTTCTCCAGAGGAAATCTGTTTAATTATTGATATGCAATTACCTCGGCTTTCGTGCATCTATGATGATATATTTATATATTTTTGCTTTATCTATTTTATACATTATCTGTTGATATTCTCTTATTACAGATGAAGAGTAAGTGCTATCACTA
>NW_011906543.1:0-1926 GCF_000151845.1 Pteropus vampyrus
GGCAGAGTGGTCAGGTTTGGACAAGAGAACCCACGCAGCTTGCCCTCCTCCTCATCCCAGGGTCTAGAAGGGGCCCCATGACAGTCAGGATGGGCTGGAACTTTTGGTACTGAAGCGAGAATGACTGAGGGTAGGGTTCCCTTGCTCCTCCTGCCAGGAGTCAGCAGCATCTACTCTAGAAGAACTGTGGACTGAGAGGGGTCTCATGGGTCATATGCCATTCTGCTGACCTATTATCACCTGCATCCTGAGCTCCAGCTCAGCCCTGAGCCTTGGCCTCTGGGCCACGGTGCTCGGTTCCAGGACCCCCCTGGGTAAAGTCAGATACAGGCTTGTGTCCTCCAAAGGGTGCACTACACAGTGGGCCTGCCAGTGGGGAGAAGGAAGAGGCCAGCCTGAGGACACTGCTCCTTTGGGCTGGCAAGCAGTGAAACAGCCTCCTGGCCACCACAGCCCAAGTCCCCACGGTGCACAAGCATGAGAGCCCACCTTAAAAATGGGGAGGGGGGAGGAAGATGGGGTAAAGGGGGTCACATATGTAGTGACAGAAAGAAACTAACTATGGGAGGTGAACACAGTGTAAACATATATATGCCTTAAAGTGTGTGGCTGAAACTTACTGGATTTTGTTAACCAATGTCGCAAATGAATGACTGACTGACTGAATGAATGAATGAATAAATGGGTCGGGACAACGGTCAGCAGATGTTTCCTGTAAAAGGGCTTTATGGCAAATGTTTTAGGCTTTCTGGGCCATATGATTTCTGTCATATTCAATGGCTATTTGCAGGACAAAAGTAGCCATAGCCAACACATAAATCAATGAGCATGGCTATGTCCCAGTAACATTTTATTCATGGACACTGAAAATATAATTTTATATCATTTTAACATTGCAATATATTCTTGGGATTTCTCTCAGTCGCCAAAAAATGTAAAAATTATTCTTAGCTCATGGGACATAAGAACTAGGCAGCAGGCCAAACGTGGGCCATAGATTGCTGACCCCTGGGGCAGGACAATGCTTCCCCATCTATAATGAACTGCCTGGGCTAAAGGGAGTTCTTGTAAAAATGCAGATTCTGACCCATTAGGTTGAGAATGGGGCTGAAAACTGTGCATCACTAACAAGCTTCCAGGTCACGCTCACGCTGCAGATCTCAGGACAGGATTTGAGCAGTAAGAGGTTAGGAAACCCCTTTCAGAAGTTCCTTGAATTGCAGGGTACTAAGTTTGCCTGGAAGCAGGAATTCTCCAGAGCCTGCCTGCCTACCGGCAGGTGCCTGAAAGGCCAGAAGGCTCCAGGGGATGTGGCTCTGGCAGGCCTTCTTCACGGGTGGCTGTGTGTCTACATGCTCAGACCTCAAGTTATGCTAACCTGGCAACATCACCCACCATGTCCCCAGGGTCTGAAGCAGGAAATTGCGTGGGGAAGATTTATTTGCTCTTTCACCAGTGTTTGCACATTCTTGGTGATTTATAAACATTGGTTCTTAGGGGTTGAAATAGTCTCCTCAAATCAGGCCTGAAAAAAAGCCTGATCTCTAGAATTTAAAGATCAGGGTACAATTTGTGTATGTGTGGTGGGGGCGAGGGGAGGGGGTCAAAATCCAAGAAAAATAAAACTGCTAAATTTGCAGTGGCTGAAGACCTCAATATGGGGTGCTGTGCCAGGAAAAGTGTATTCAAAATTCCCCATAATTCTGGAGGCTTCCTTACAGCAGGACTTGGCAGCCATGGGGATCAGGAAATGCCTCCTGAAAGGAGGGAGCCATCTTAATACTGCCCCAGCAAAAGGCACTGAAATTAGGGAGTCTGAATAGGCCTTCTCACCAATGACAATGTAAGGTCAGATCTATGCCCCTAGGACCAGCCTTCAGCTCTCCCATCTCTTCTCTGGGTCCACAAACAGTGGGGGCCTCCCAG
>NW_011906544.1:0-2964 GCF_000151845.1 Pteropus vampyrus
GGACTAAGGTGGTATTCATGTATGTAATAAGAAATGGTTCAGATTTAGAAAATATTTTAAAGCAGAGTCAGAAAGTCTTTCAAATTATGAGGAGAAAGATATAAATGGTAGTTTCATTAATTGAGATAAGAAAAAGAATGAGTGAGTTTTTTTTTTTTTTCCTCTCAAGCGGCATCAAAAATTTTCTTTTAACCATGCTAATTTTGAGAAACTTATTTGACATTCAAGTAGAGTTTTCAAGTAGGTATTGAGTATTTGTATCTTGAGTTCTGGAGGGATATTGGGGCTGAGGGCATACATATAGGAATCATCTGCCTATTGATGGTATGTAACTCCATGTGATTGTATGTGATCATCAAGGGAGGCAAATAGAGACAGAGGAGATAGAGAGAAGAGGTCCAGGAACCATTTCCAACCATGCTAACATAAGAGATTTAGAAGAAGAGAAGAAACCATGAAGGAGATTTTGCTTTGTGAGGATTGATATCTAATCATGCTGATCAGATTATCTAGTGCATCAGAAAACTATTTTATCTAAGGTCTAAACTTGAACTATCATAGACAGTGGGGAAGAATTCATTCTCTGTAGCTTCTAATAAGAGCAATTGTAGAAGGAAGCAAACTTTTTAAAGCAGATAGGGGTAAATGTCAGACAAAGGCCAAGTGAATAGTTAAAATAACCCTCATTCCTCATAGTTCCCAAAAATTAAAGATTAAGACCTGACTTTTTATTATATCCCACAACTGGAAATTAATTCCAGAAAAATATTATTTGTAACACTGAATACATAAAAATATTTAAGTTAAATCTTAAAAGAACTGTATATTCTTGTTTATTCCTTACTTTGAATTCAGTCATTCTTAATGAATCTTTGTGTTGTTTTTTTTAATACCAAAGCAAAAGAATCCCTTCAAGTCATTGAAATAGATTGAATTCTAAATCCCAGTTTTGATGATCACAGTAGGCAGAAATATTCAACCTGCTTATTTTTCAAGATACTGTCTTAATGGAATTTTTTCTTCTATGGGTATACTAAACATTATAGATGCTCCAAGCAAATGGTCAAAAGAGACATCTCTCTTTTTCAAGGTCCTTTGATAAGGTAGCTTTAAGAACAAGAAAGAAAGCATTTGAAAAATATAAAAGAAACTTTGTTGTTACATTAGGCAGAGTTATTTTCTTACCACTGAATTTGCCCTTCGTTTATCAAAGAGTTGTTTACAAGGGTTGAAAAGGCTGGCGTATCTCTCTGTTCTTTAATTCTTTGTTTATGAACTGGTGTAATCAAACAAGAATGTACATAGCATAGGGAGTGGTAAACAACAATTGCTTTGTTATCATAGTTTACAAAAGTACAGAATTTCTCAAGAGATTTGCATCATTTGGTGTAAAACATTTTCCCATTAATTAAGAAACAGATTCACTTTCAGAGATTCAGTAAACACATTTTAATTATTTCCTTAACAATGTCTAAAACCAAATGAATGAGAAGGTAATATAAATTTCTCCTACTCACCTTGAATTCATTTGAAAGATTTTTAACTCTGAATACCTTTTGGCCTACACTGTGCATATTAGCCTTGTTTTAATTATGCATTTGTGGCCAGTATATTCTCAGCAACTAAAGCTGATGCTACAACATGCAGTCTTCTATAGAGATAATAGCTGTAAAGCACAGCTGCCTTTGGATGCACAAAGGGCGAGGTCCTGTTAAAATGTGGTTTATCTTTATTCTTATGGTTGGTCAATGCATTTGAAACCTCAGGATCCCCTGAAAGCACCATTTATGTCTTAGAATTTAGCTCCATGGAACCCAAAGAAACTAGGAGACTATAAACTAACTATAGGAGTCACCACAAAACTTACGGTGCTAGATTTGACACCCTGGAGCTCCCTTTCAGACTGCTACAACTTTGGTTCCTAAGAGAAGCCATTCATGTATTTGCTCTGTAACATTTCCTGTTATATTAATGTTCAAAGATTAGACTGAGCATTATTAATGTTACAAAGGACAACACAGATAAAAAAAATATGCTGTACATTGACCCCATCTGATACCCTACCTGCTTCTCTAATGAAACTGGCAGTTAACAGCAAACATGATTGGGTATTATTAGATCATAGAGTATAGAGATAAATATTTCAATTGCCTTGGTTGTCATGTAGCTAACAGTCAAAGATTAAGAAAATATGTCAGTCACTTATAGTCTATAAGTGACTATAGTCTATTAAAGACTATACAGTCTGTTATTAATGTCCTGAATGTCTGCCTACAGCAAGTTCCAGAAAAAATCTTTAAAAGTATACTTTGCTTGAGATAATAGAAAATGTAGCTAGTTAAGGAAAACCACCGAAGCTTTCATAATAGCTAACCAATCAGCTTCACCTTTGATTCCTAACCCCTAACTCTCAATCTCTGCCTTTAAAAACCATTGATCAAAAACCATCAGCGAGTTCAGACTTTAGATACTAGCTTGCTGGTCTCCTGGTTTGGAATCTTGCCAATAAATTGTTTCAATTTCACAACAACAAAACTCCATGTTCAATGTTGGGCTCTGCTATATGTTAAGTAGGTAGACCTCCTTCTTCAGTGACACTAGTGCCATATACTGAATGTTCATGTCTCCCTCATTAATATGTTAAAATTCTAACCCTGATGTGATGGCTGTACAAAGAGGGGGCCTTTGTTAGCTGATTAGGTGATGAGGGCAGAGCCCTCATGAGTGGGATTAGTGCCCTTCTAAAAGAGATTCCAGAGAGTCCCTTCCTTCTTCTGCCATGTAAGCACACAGCAAAAAGATGACTATTTGTGAACCAGGAAGTGGGCCCTCACTCAGCATCCGGTACAGAGAAAAATAAGTTTCTGTGGTTTATAAGCCATCCAGTCTGTGATATTCTGTTATAGTAGCCCAAACAGATTAAGATGCATAGTTAACAAATGAATATCTTTCTCAATTTTGTTT
>NW_011906545.1:0-1327 GCF_000151845.1 Pteropus vampyrus
ATTTCTTAGAACTGCTATCTACTCGAGCCAAACCCAGTTATCTGAAAGTAAAAAGGCTCCTGTTTTCATAGATATTCAAAATATGATTATAAGTAGAATGTGAAATAACTGAAAATGAACTTGATATATTTATTGTTTATGCATGTTAAAATATATTTATGGAAAAATATTAAAAGTCTATATCAAGGTAAAAACATTAAAATACTATTTTCTGTTTTTAACTAATAGACAGAGCTATTGAGTTTCAATATGCTTACAGAGACTTTATTTACTATTATCTATGATCCCACAGTAAAACCACCAGAAAACAGTAGAAAAAGGACAAAACTTTAGTCACTGGCAGGAGGAAAGCCAGTATGAAAGTGAGATGGTACTGTGCCATGAGTCTGTCTCATCTCCTGCCTAGACAGTCCATGTAACAATCTCCAACCTATTATTCATAAGCTGTGTCCATAAACCTGCACAAAGAGAAATATGGAATCTCGCTGCTTTCCCAGAACAGCACAAATTCTCTCTAAGTGAATTATAAAACTTTTAGTGTTCTGCTTTCCCCTAGCCTCTTCCTCTCCCTTTCCTATGGTTGACTTAACAACTGCTGGTGGAAGAGCTGAGCCTGAGGCTATGTGACACTAAGCCAAGACTCTTGAAGAGGATAAAATAGGTCTCAGGTCTTTAGGCTCTTTTGCTCAGACTAGAATCATTATAATCCTTTCTAGAAGAAAGCATCCCCAGTTGAGTATCCTAAGACTCTCACAGGTTGAAATTAAGCAAAAATAAGCTATTAACACAAGATCACTAAATCGCCGAAAAATAAACCGATCTCTCTCGCTTGCTTGCTCGCTCGCGTGTGTGTGCACACAGTCTGCCCCCAAACACACAGAGAAGAAAGGCCATGAAAGGTCATAGAAATTGGCCACCTGTAAGCAAGGAAGGAACCCTCACCAGGAACTGAATTCTGCCAACACTGTGATCTTGGATTTTCCAGCCTCCTGATCAATAAGAAAATTAACTTCTGTTGTTGAAACGACTCAGTCTATGGCATATTGTTATGGCAGCCCCAGCAGACTAATATATGAGTAAAAATGCTTAAGTGTTAAAATGTTATAAATAAAGTATAAAACCTCCAAATCAGGAGGAAAAAAAAAACTAGAATAATAAAATAAATGCACAAAGGTAAATAAATCACAAAAAAAAGACGAGACAAAATATAAGAAAAGATCATAACATCTAGATAGTAATTACAATGAACAAAAATGAAATAAATTCCCAACTTAGAATTTAAGTTTGGAAAAATAATTCAGGTATACCTTTTATAAGAGAAAGCACC
>NW_011906546.1:0-1848 GCF_000151845.1 Pteropus vampyrus
TGATAGATGAAAAATAAGTCTAATCGTCTATTTGTTATATGACATGATCAGTTACTGAAACGTCCTGTGACTAAATTCCAACCTATTTCTATGACAGATTGATGTCATTTGCCAGGATATAATGTTAGCCAAGTTCCAGTAACACACAGATGGAAAGCTTCGTGTAAACGTTAAGCAAAGTTATCACTCTCTGGAACCCAGTATGCCATTGGCAGCCCTTAAGAATTACAATTACTTTTATGTTCCTTTTAAAACGTCTTAGGAACTTAAAGGTCTTCAGAGAAAAAGCTATGGGATTTTAGATGAGAAATACATTCATTTGCTCTCTAGTCCGAGTGAAACCTCTTATTAGAACTTCGGAATGGGAAGGTGGAAAGTTAATTTGGGATATAAAATAAACAGGTGATACCTTGAATTTACACAGCTTCCCTTTTGCAAAAATCTGCAACTGCTCACATGTGTCATTTGATCATCAGTGTCTTCTTTTACAGGAAGTTTTTCTGGGGCAAGAAGGAAAAATTTAAAGACATTTACTGTGGATACAAATTCTAGGTTTCCTTTCTTATTACCATTGTTAACATAACTCTATTTAGATAATATCCCTAGAAATCTTTCTTCTTAAGATCCAGCTTCAAAATTATAATTCACTATGGGAACTGGAACTGGAACTGGAACTACCTTTCCCAGCCTGACTTCTTTAGCATATTGGGAAACAAACCTGTGCACCTTCTCACATGCCCTCAGCTGCTCACATCTTCCTTTCCTCCCTACACCAGTGCCCTACCAGCTGTGGTTGCCCCTCTACTGCCCAGAGTGTGGAGACTGGCTTCCTGAGAGGCCACCAAGGGGACAGTTGACACGGTTCTGAAAGGTATGGGAATGAGTGCGCAGTGGGGTGAATTTTACCAATGGGAAACAGGAATCAGGGCAGGGTGGGGAGAGAGCCAGATACCCGTACTTCCTTCTCTTTCCAACTATGCTGAGGTGCAGTTCCTCCTTGTAAATGTCCAGGGTGACTCCACATGCTAAGTGAGCTGCTTGATTTTTCATGCCTTATTTCGACATGAAATATCAGTGTATCCTATTGCATCTTCCTCACACACACACCCCCCACCCCAGAGTGGGATTTCACCTCCCTGATAAAGTCTTAGCACCTTAGCCCTTAACCCTGCTTTCTGGAGAACCGAACTAAGATATTCATTTTCTCAATTCCAGCATTTCTCAAGGTATGGTTTACAGACCACTCATATCAGAATCTACTGATAAACATTCTGAGCCCACCCCAGAAATTGAGACTCAGTAGGTCCAAGGTGGGTCCTAGGACTCTGTATTAAACTCTACAGGTGACTCTGAAACACCCTAAAATGTGAGGACCACAGGTCCAAATTCCTTCAGTGTCCCCCAACCCATAACCCTGAGGTTCTTCTCCTTTCTCCCATATTTTTGCTGATTCCTACTGATACTTACCAATGCAATCTCTTGCATCTATATCTGTCCTCTTTTTCAATACCAGTGTTCCCCCAAAATTTGGGCTCATCTCCTTTCACCAGGAATTTCATCAAAGCTTCCTGAATGTTCTCCCCGCTTATCTTCTTCCAAAATAGGACTAAAATCAGAGATAAGCGGCATATTTCATAGACCATCTGAAACAGTACAGTACAAGCAGGCACTCAAATTCTGTCAGAGATGCATAGCGTCCCTGAGGTAGGATCAGCCCTACGCTGGGCTTATGAGCCTGCTCATTTGCTGTTTAATTTTTCCATCATTGCTATACTCATTTTGTTGATCATGACAATGTGTATTGTAAAGTCCACGTGAGCAGGGGCCAATCTATCTACTTCCATGGGA
>NW_011906547.1:0-1994 GCF_000151845.1 Pteropus vampyrus
ACATTATTCATTAAATTCCACGTGTATGGACCAAATACTCCCATAAAAAGGGAGAAATTGACAGCTGATTAAAAAGCAGTTTCCAAATATATGCTTTCTACAAGAAATACCCTTTAGAGTCAAAGACAAATAAATGGAAAGTAAATGGATAGAAAAGGATACCGTGCAAAAAATTGCCATAATGAAATCTGCAGTGGCTATATTAATATCACATAAAGTATACTCTATAACAAGGTATAGTACTAGAGACAAAGAGGAAAATTTCATCAGGCATTTATTACAATTATATATGTATATGAACTATGAATATTGTTACCAAAAAATTAGGCAAAAGCTGATGCAATTGAAAAAAATCAACAAGACAAATAAAAACTGATCGTCGAGAACGTCAATATCCCACTGTCAATAATAGATAGAGAGAATAACTAGGGAGAATTCAGCAAGGATCCAGAACACCTGAATGAACTCTAGACTAACTTGACCTAACTGATATTTATAAAACCCTCTCCCAATAAGAGCAGAATACCTATTCATTTCAAGCACACAAGGTACATTCTCCAGAAGACATCATATGCTAGGCAATAAAACAAATTTTTGTAAATTTAAAAGTATTGAAACCATTCAAAGCATATTCTCCTACCCTGACAGAGATAAATTAGAAATCAAAAAGAACTATCCATGTATGTAGAAAATAAAGAACATACTTCTAAATAACATTCGTCAAGGAAAAAAAATAAGGATAATTAGAAAATATTCTGAATAAAATGAAAATTGAAGTACAACATATCAACATTTATGGAATACAGCTAAAGTAATGATGAGAGAAAAATTATAGCTTTCAACTCCAATAGTAGAAAAAAATGATGTTAAATCAATAATTTCAACTTCTACCTTAAGAAACTAGAAAAAAAGCAAATTAAACCTAAAGAAATTAGAAAGAAGGAGATAATGAACACTAGATTGGGAACCAATGAAATAGAAAAAAACAATAGGAAATAATGGAACCAAAAGAAGTAAGAACTATGAGACTCTGACAGAGATCAAAGTCCATTCATAATCTAAGGCTCTGCTAGGGACCAGGGTGTCTTAAGGTACCTGCAGCGGCAAGAGTTTGCTGACATTCATTATGGGTCTCTGTATCAATAGGACACAGTGACTCTGTCACTGTTTGTTTTTTGACACATCGCTTTATTAATATTCCAACTAAAAGCTAATAATCCCTCTCTCCATGCCTTCAGTTTTAAGTCCATAAGGAAGGAATCTAAATGACTCCATTTGGTCTTTATCATCTCAGCTGTCACTATAGCTTCCTAGGCCACCAGCCAGAAATATCACTGTCTTTTTTTCCATGAATAGGAAAGAACCCCAAAATAATGGCTTAGACAAGATAGACGTGTCCCCTGCATTAAAGCTTTGTGGAACTGGTTTACAAGAGCCAATTGTGTGCATCTCTTCCCAATTCCACATTCAGTAACGTCATATGTCATGGTGATATCTTGAAATCAGCGAAATCAGCTGTACTTACCTTACAGAAACTAAGAAAACCACAAATCAGGGCACTTTTACTCAGGGAACTGGTAGTTAAATATTTACCAGCATACCACTGGGTAGGGCGGCTCTCCAGATCGGCTATGACAGCTGCAGCATATCATGGTACCACTATTAGTTTTATATTGCTTTCCTGAAGTCACAAGATGGTCCAAGATATTTGATGGGGTGCTAGTCATTGCATTTCATTCCACAAAGCAGGAAGAAGAGAGTTGAAGGGGACTCCTTACAGTCAAAACCAACAGAAATTTCACACGACACTGATTCTTCCATCTCATCGTCTAAAAACCAGTCAATGGCCACACGTACATGTAGAGACCTGGGATTTGTGTCAACATTCACAGCTAATATTAGAGTTTTGTGATTAAGTCAGGATATGGACAATAGATATTTGGAAGCAATTAGAGTTTCTTAAATCAATAATCATTTAAACTGATCATCTTTCT
>NW_011906548.1:0-2550 GCF_000151845.1 Pteropus vampyrus
TCTTTAAGCCCTTATAGACATATCATTCCCCAGATATTCTTTTTAATATCCAGCCTCTTGCATGTTCCCAAAGATATTGCTTCTTCAGGTAGCTGCAATGTTAAATAATTACTATTTTTTAAAACAAACAAACAAACAAACTTTCCTTGGGATAGAGCTTTCCTTATTGAGTCAACTCTGAATCAGGACAAATAGAGGTAAGTCTACAAATGGGAAATTTTGAATGAGATGTCATATAAGTCAAATAGTGACAATTCTCTGAACATAGAAATTTTAAGACAATTTTAAATCCATTTTGTCTCATCCGGTGGCTAGTTTTCATAGCTACTCTTTTTCCGGTGTTTCTGACTTTTAAGGCTACTTTAACCTGCGGCAAGGGAGATGAGAATTGTGCAAACTGAAAAAACAAAAATCTCACAGTTTTTACTGAGATTCAACTACTTTTCTTGAATAAATACTTTTTGGGTTATTGTACACTTTTGGTTAATTTACAAAGTTCAGAAATATTTGATTTTGATGATGTCTGACAGTGTTCTGTTTGTTTTCTTTTGGAGTATCTGATATTTGAAGTTTCTTACTTTACTTTTCCAGAAGTATTTCTTTTAAATACTTATTTAAATAAGGGGTATTAGAGAAATTCAGACTAAAGTAAAGATTGTTCCTGATAGGAGTTCTTGTAACTAGATCAATTTTTTTTTTAATTGGTTTTAGAGAATTCTGACCATTATCTCTTAAAATACTTTTCCTGCTCATTCTCTCTTCTTATTCGGGTATTCTATTGAAACATAAGTTATGCTACTTGACTGTTTTCTATATTATTTATGCTATGTTTTAAAGTTATTGTTGTTATGGTTATTCACATTATTTTATTTCTATCTCTTTGCTTCAGATCTGATATATTCTTATTTTTGTTGACATCTCTTCAAGTTAATTAAGCCTAATATCCATTTAATTTTGAAAATCAATTTTTGTAGGAATATTCCATTATATATATTTATGTGTTCTAAGTCCAATATTTAAATGATCTAATTTTTGCTTTTTTCCTTAATATTTGTCACATTTACCTGCCTCTTCTGTAAAACCTCCATTATTTTATTCTTTATTCTTTGCCCACATCCTCAGACTTTTGTGCCAGTATGGCACTCAGAAAATATCTCATAGGGAAACTGTTTCAAAGTTTGGAGATCTAGATTTCAGCATGCCATGCCATCACATGTGGTCATAAAAGGTTTTACTCTTTTTTTTTTTTTCTCCATGGTAGAATTTTTGGTCTAAACCTAGGAACGAATACTTCAGAAAGGGAAAAAGAAAAAAAAAAAAAATCTGCCAGAGATCTCAACTAATCTAAGATGGGCTCCTCTCTCTCTGAAAGTTTACTTTGTATAGTTCTATTTATTTACACATCCCTATAAAGCTTTAAACACACGTTTTTCCCTAATTTGTGCAGCGATTTCTATGACATGCTGCATCTATCATCTTACACCTATAAATAGACAACCTCAAAGAAAAAATTCCTAAATTTAAATATATGGATTTTCATTAAAGACCCTTGTCACTACTGAAATTATATTCAATATGTGAGAGCATTTGCGTTTTTTTGAGAAGAGGGTCCATATATAAGAAATACTAAATTAAGTTGCTTTGAAAATTTTCAGTAGGACTAGAAGCAGAACTTATAAAAGTATGAATAAATATTCTCTGACACACAGAAAAAATAAAAACAAATCAAGACAATTTAAAGAACCAAACTAGTTACATGTAACAGAAGATAAAATATAAAGAAATAAGTAATATATATATATATATATATATAATAGAAATTATATCATAGCAATTGCAGACATAAGACCAAATTTATCCATTCTAACAATAAATAGAAAGAAAATTAATTTTATTATTAAAAACAAAGAGTGTTCAAATGACTACAAAATCATATTCAAGAGTGTGTTAGTTAAAAGAGACAAAAATGTTAAATACAATAGAATTTTTAAAGTAAAAGACTAAGGAAAACTATATTAGGAAAACTCAAGCAGAAATAAAACAAGATTCACAGTATTTTCACTAAAATGGTTCATGAAAATCATGAGTCAAGACTAAAAGGATAATTTCATTTTGATGAAATTACAATTCAACATAAAGATAAAATAAGAACAAATCTTGCTTCATTAATGGAACTGATGTTCATCTGGATAAAAAACAGAATATAATAGATTTTTTAAAAAAACATGTTTGGCAAACTAAAAAATATAGAATAGATCCACTATGTCAAATATAATATAACTATAAAAATATAATATAACCATATATATCTATTGTTATAGAACTGCTTGTAATAATTAAGGACAGTACACAGTCACAAAAATACAAAGACAATTAATAGAATAGAAACAACCCAAATAATTTAAAATATAGTGAAAGTAGAGTTTTTATTCAGTGAAGAAAAAAAAATGATTTTTAAGTGTATACTACAGAGACCATTAATTATTTGAGGGAAATAATAAAAATAGATCACACTGTAAACCTACTTAATTTCATGAGGATTAAATGTTA
>NW_011906549.1:0-1681 GCF_000151845.1 Pteropus vampyrus
ACTATAATGCAAAAGCCAGAAACCATAAAATTAGATTGCCTTAGATACACGCACACACATAAGACAATTTCCACATGGCAAAATCACAAGGAGACTCAAACAAAACATCAGCAACAAATGGAGAAACATATTTTCAATTTTCTTTCTACAAAATAGTAATTTCCCTAATTCCACTTATAAAATGCTCCTGCAAACTGATAAGAAAAAGACTAACAACCTAATAGAAAAATGGATAAAAGCTATGAATAGGTAGAAAAGGAAATGAAATATCAAACTTATGAGGAATAAGACAAACGGCAATTGAAACTACACTGAAATAGCATTTTTTTTTCCAACTGATTGGCAAATATCCAAAAGTTTGGTGGCCTGTGGCATTGGTGAGGGTGCTTACACACAGAGTTCTGATAGATCGCTGGTGAGACTCGGGGCTAGGACAACCTGTACGGAGGATGTTTTCATAAAATCCGTTACCATGACTGATGCCCATACTCTCTGACCATGCTCAGAAATACAGTTCTAGGAGTTTATCCTACCGATGTAATCTCATATGTGCAAAATATCCTATATAAAATGTTATTAAGTGGTGCTTTATTATGATAAAAGACAAACCAATCGCCAGGTAAATTATAGTACATCCACACAGTGGAGAACTATGCAGCTTTAAAAAAGAATAAAGACTTCTTTCAGGTTTTGATATGGAAAGGGCTACAAAATACGTTGGTTGCTAATGTCGTAGCCACCAGTCCCCCCGATAGACACACGGACCACCAGAAACCAGTGAGTTATAGGAAACACACTCTTTATTCAGCCAGCTGGGTCTGCCAGGGGTATGCAGACCCCAAATTAAGCAGCCCCAAAATGTTGAGGTATAGGGTTTTTAAGCCCTAAACCCCATTCCTCATTCTGTCTGAACACAAAAGTCAATTTTTCTTCTATTTACTATCTGTCAACCCACAGGTCAGTTGTGCAAGTGGGGGTACAGAAGCAGAAAGCTTATTGTTAGAATGTTATGTCCTCGTGGGTGATAACCTGTGTTCCCATGGGAAATAGCCAAGCAGTAATTTTCCAGCCAGCACACTAAGTGGGGGTGGAGACAAGGTATACACTATGCCACTTGTTTTATTTAAAAGAGAGAGAAAATACAGACATATCTGTTTGAATATGTATAAAATATTTCTGGGTGCCAGAACTCTTATACTTTCTTGAATTTTGTAGCCCTCGGAATGATAGAGCCGTTTGATTGTGTCCTGTCTGCAGTCTTTCCTTTTAACTTAAAGCTCCTATGGGGCAGGCCTGACCGCACTACTAGACCAGAAGCAAAAATTCCTCAAGCCTCAAGCTCTGGATCCTGCATAGCACCACAGCCTGTCTCTCCAACATCACCTCCTCAGATTTAAAAGGGCAAAGGATTCTGTGCTCGCCCCACTTCAAAAGCCTCTTGTGAAACTTGAACTAGATAAAGTGGTGAAAGGCCTTTGAAAACCATCGAGTATGGTTCTAATGGAGGGTTGACAGATAAAATATAGGATGCTTAGTTATATTTGAAGCTCAGACACACAATGAATAATTTGTAAGTATAAGTATAGCCCATGCGATGTTTGGGGATATACTTATGCTAAAAACCGATTTGTTATTTATCTGTAGTTCGAATTTAACTGGGCATCCTGTATTTTCATTTGCC
>NW_011906550.1:0-2273 GCF_000151845.1 Pteropus vampyrus
CACAGACTTCTCATTGTATTCCTCATATGGTGGAATGGGGCAAGGGAACTCTTGGACTTTTTCTGTAATGACATTAATCTCATTCATGAGAGTTCCACCCTCATGACCTAATCATCTCCTTAAGGCCTCATCACCTAATACTATCACATTGGGAATTAGGATTTCAGTGTATGAATATTGAGGGCAGGAGACACAAAAATTAATACCATAACACCTGTTACTGCTTAGACATACACATATACCTTATTTTCTAAAATTTCTGCCAAAGAGTAACTTTCTTTTAGATAGCCTAAAATTCTCCAACCCTGATTGAAAAAATTGTTTTAATGAAACTTTTGATAATCCAAACTTTCTTTGGAATGTTACTATCAATCAATCTATCTATCTATCTATCTATCTATCTATCTATCTATCTATCTATCTATCTGTTATCCCTATTTTAGAAAATTTCTTCAAGGTAGAGACTATGTTTTAATCATTTTGTCATCCCTAGCTTCTAGCACATTGTCCGGAACATATTGAGAATTTAATATATGTTAACTGAAAGACTATAAATGAATGAATGGGGCTTCCTTCTCCTATTGTAGTCTATATAGATCACTCTGGCTTATTATCTTATTGCATTCATTTTGACCTTTAATCATGTACTATCTTATACAGGGTAGGGTGGCCCCATTTTATGGAAGGAATATGATCTGGAGGAGACACATAATTCAAACCTTAAATAATTCAAGACTAGTTTTCCAAAAGGAATGAATATAAAATAAGTGTCTTGAGGGAGTAGAGGTAGGCGGGGGTAGTGGATAATTAGATGCATGTTCTAAGTCGATAAATCTACAACAATTGTAACATATTTTTGCTATGGTGTTGCATTTTTTCTCAGCATTTTCTATTATATTTTCAGAGTATAGTCAATAGCACAGCATGTTATGACAGTTGTTTGGCTTCCTCAGTTGCATTTTTAAAAGCACATATAAATTCCATTCCAAAGTTATTCACTTTTAGAAATTTTTTTTAGCACTAACACTACCACTCTAAAAATGTTTGGGTAAAGTAGTTTTAAGATAATAAAAAGTATATTAAAATTTAATAGCAGTAATGTTAAAATAATAGCTTAAGTGTAAACATAATGAATTTTATAAACATGGTACAAATAAAGTATGGTGAGTATTTTTATTTACTAGCTAACATGGCAATAACTTAAGTACAGCTTACACTGACTCTTCCTTGCAGCTTTGAAATTGTTGACATGATTTTTAGAGGAAAGAATCATTATTTTAAAATTTTGCCTATATTTTATCTTTATGGTATAATATAAATGCATAACATACGACCACATTATATCTATAAAGTTATATGGATATATTATTCCTCAGTTAAGCTATCAACTTCTTGAAGGAATAGACTTACAATTATTTTGTATATGTCTTAGAATGACACCTAGGGGCTATTCATTTAGTCAGTGATTTCTTATGGAATACTGCTTTAAATCAGTAGTAATTAACAAAATATATCTTCTTAAATTACAGAAGATAAAAGTAAATTCATGGTATCTATCCTTGACTGATGGAAAATCCCTACCCTTTTCTGAGACAGAATTCACTGCTAACTGAAACAAATTTTGGGACTGGCTGCTAGGCAAGAACCTTTTATTGATTTGATATTACATATATAGATGCATTCTATAGAGGTGTAGCACCAGTGAATGGGTGGGGGAATTTTGAAGTGCAGTTGGAAAAATCACAGAAATGTAATGGGAGCGATAGACCTTGGAGTTGGAGAAACAAAGCCTTTTAATGAAAAGTTTACTGCAGTCAGCATTAGAAATTATATATGGTTTCAGAACAATCAGTGCCTCCACCTATAAGGCAGCCTCACAGTGCTTGAACCAATATTTGGTAATATGACCACCTTTGGTATTCATGTTGAATTTCTCAATACATACCAACAGGAAGAGAAAAAGACTCTTTCATAAATTAGAAAATCCTATTGAATACAGCTCAGAAAATCAGAATTAACTGAAGCATTTATAGTGTTGTTGGAGAAACCAGACATTATGAGACACTTGAAAGGCCCCTGGTATACTTAGAGGTGTTGCAAAGACCACCAAGGATTCTTCTTAGGCTTAACCAGACTTTCAGACTCATGACCTGAATAGGCAAAACTCAGCATTAGATTCATTTAGAAGGATATTGGACAGGAAGCAGCATGCCAGCAGAGCATTCATCTTTCACTGGAGTCCTCACAGTGGCCCAGGTGCTATTCTTTGACTT
>NW_011906551.1:0-1998 GCF_000151845.1 Pteropus vampyrus
GAGGCCATTGGAGTTCTTTGTACAGATATTACCATTGTGGCAATTGGAGTTCCCATAACACACAGGTCTCGGCTCTTATCACTGATGAAGAAATGAATTTCCACTCAGTGACAATCATGAGATTATTTATTAAAGGCACATTTTGAGGTAGAAGACGAGTCAAGCCTAAAATTGGCTAACTTCGTGGGAATGGGGACATGTGCCCTGGCGAGGTGGGGCACAAGTTACAGACAGGGATGATAGAGAGCTGTAACCTCGGGGAGAGAGAGGTATTGTAGCCGCCAGCCCCCCATAGACACATGGACCACCAGAAATTAGTGAGTTATAGGAAAAACGCTCTTTATTCAGCCAGCTGGGTCTGCCAGGGGTACACGGAACCCAAATTAAGCAGTCCCGAAATGTAGAGGTACAGGGTTTTTAAGCCCTAAACACCATTCTTCATCCTGTTTGAACACACAAGTCTATTTTTCTTCTTTTTACTGTCAACCCACAGGTCGGCTGTGCAAGCGGGGGATACAGAAGCAGAAAGCTTATTAGAATGTTATGTTCCCATGAGTGATAGCCTATGTTCCCATGGGCGATAGCCTATGTTCCCATGGGCAATAGCCAAGCAGTAATTTTCCAACCAGCACAGAAGTCTGTATTATCTTAGGGCCGTGATGGTTGGTTACAAAGGCGTTCTTAGGTGATGGCCACATCAGGTCATTTGGATTGACACTTGGCTGCTATATAACACTTTGCCTAGTGCACACGCCCTTACCCAGAATTCAGTCTATTATAATTAGACTCATGAACTTCCAGGCATAGTCATGGTATTATAATATTGATACAATGAGGCTGAGGTTGTGGGCAGGTTAGGGTAGTACCTTCTGCTCAAGCGTCTGTGGCTGGATTAAACCAGCTATGGATTATGGCCCTCTTGTCTTTTGTCTTTGGGAATGTAGGAGGGATTCTCTAACTATCAACAGGATGTTCTTTGGGCAGTCTCTAGGCTGGGCTTCCATTCCTTTGTTCCCCTGTTGCTCGTGTCTGACTAGCTACCTAACACAGAGACTTCAACATAAAATGTATTCTATAAATAATTTTTGATTGATTTTTTTTCTTTTACAATGGACTCTTCTCTGAAGCATATTTAGATTATCAATTTATATTAGATTCTTACGAGAAAGGAGTTTGTTCTTATTCTATGTTGAATAAAATGCCTAGTGTAATATCAATGTTCAAGAGACACTGTTATTAAGAAAATTAATATAGTAAATCATTTCATTAACACCCATATCCCTCCTCCAAAGTACTTAATTATTTTTGTAGCTGGGGTCACAGCTTGAGCTTAAACTATTTTTTGCCCTAGGGTTTGAGCATGTCTAGGCATGTCTATACTGCTGGTAGAGCAGGCCTATTTACAAAGGAAGGGGAAAAAACTATCCTATGAAAAGTTTGCTTCGAGATCAATAGCCAAGTGTTAGAGGAAAAGGCTTAGTAGTACATGTTGTTTATTTTATAAATTAATTCATGCCTGAGTCCTAGACCTGCAAATAAATTATGTAATTACATGTTTCCCTATGATGGACATAGAATTTTGGGAGCTGAAGGCAGAGCAACAGGAGATGATGTCTATGGAAAACCATTTCAATGTACAGGCATGGGTTCCCTTCAAGTCAGGAATTGACAGTCTTAGCACAGACAGCATGCACTGGGGGAGCTTTGCTGGCTTTGGAAATAATAGGCGGAAACACCTCAAGCCAGAAGAGGAAAGATGGAAAATGGTGAATGTCATGTAGTTAGCTGCTCAGGGAACTAATACTTGGAGTGCACCTATGTAGATCCTTGGGAATTCTTAGAATCATCCAGAAAAAATTTAAGTGTAGATGGGAGAAGGTTGAGAGACTACACCTTGAGAGTTCTACCATACCCTATTTTTACTCTTAGTCTTCTGTAGCTTGGGAAAATGGGCTACATTTAAATTTCCAATGTTTTAGGTCATTAGCTCTTCTAATT
>NW_011906552.1:0-2178 GCF_000151845.1 Pteropus vampyrus
ATTATTAGTTTGCAGAGAATTAAAATATAATCAAAGTAAATTTGGATCATAAGAAATATAACTTATTCTCCTTGAAGATTCAAAAAACATTTAAGAATTTTATCATGCCTCATAGTCATCGTTAGAAACATTAGTCATCCCTTTATTATCGCTAAATCAGAAGTGCCCATTAACAGAGTTTTATGCTGAATAGAATGACAAAGAATATATTTTCACATGTACATTCTTTCTGTAGAGACATGACTAATGTCAGACTTTCAAGACTATCTAAGCAAGCATTTTACAGTTTTACATTAAAGTATGATTTCTTATCAAGCATGATTATACATGGCTATCTGCATGTTGCCCTCACATGAAGCCTTTAGAACTTGCTCCATGCGCAGAGCAGGGCGTGCCCATTATCATACTCGCCCTTTAAACTCCATGGCACATTAGGTCCAAGCTTAACATCCAATCCCCAGAGAGCTACTGTTTTTAATCCCTAATTAGAAGACAATCTCAAGTAGCCCCTAACATTGTCCAAAGGAAAAGAATGTTTCATTTGTTTTTCCAATTTATCAGAATAAAGATGATCCTAAACAAAGTCCCTTTCATCACATTACTACCTTAGAGTCAAATACTGCTCAGCTTCTCTAGGCAGAATTTGGATTTTTAAAGTTGTTTTCAATGATTGAAAGTTTTCCTGACCCAAAACATATATTCTCTAATAGCCTTTCTAGCCTTGACTGTGAGTTGAGGAGAGATTTGGAAGACCACTTGGGTTTCTGTAACTCTTTTTAACATTTGGATAGCTGCCTACTCCACAAGGCTGACTCTCGCTTCCTCCTCCCTAAACCTGAATCTCCGTGGACACCCAATTTTATGCGAAATAAAAAGTTTTAATCATTTTCGCCTGCGTATCTTTATATTTCTGCATTGCTATGGAGTGTTAGTATGGGTAACCTGATAAAGCAGAAAAATAATAATATGCAATCTATACATATTCACAGGCTAAATAAATCTAGATTTATTGGCGTTTTTACCCCAAGTTCCATTTTAAATGATACAGATACATGCTATAGGTGGAAAATCTTCTTCTTCAGATGACTTAGCTGAAACTATGATAAATAAACCATTTCTGATTTATAGGAACTTTCTAAAAGATCTCTATTTGATACATTGCAAAAACTAGGAAATACGTAGCCGTTCACATCAGGGAAGGAGGTAAGCTGAGAAAAATCATATGGTCAGATTTATTGGTGATCTAGAATGTGCAGAGAAAGCAAATAAACTTGAAGCTTTGCATATAACATGAAGCTTAAGATATATTTCAAACTTGCAATGCCTAGTGATATTTGGGAAGGAAGCATAACAGTTTAGAAAATCAAGAATATTGTATTAGTTTGCTAAGGTTGCCATAACATGGGTTGCTTAAACAACAGACTAGGTGGCTTAAACAACAGAAATTTATTTTCTCACAATTCCAGAGGCTCAAAGTCCAAGATTAAAATATTACAGAATTGGTTTTTTTCTGAGGCCTCTCTCCTTAGTTTGTAGATAGGCATCTTTAACCTGTTTCTTCACATGGTTTTTCGTCTGCATGTGTCTATATCAGAATTTCTTCTTCTTCTAAGGATGCTAGTTGGATTAGGGTCCACCATAATAAACTCATTTTAATTTAATTACCCCTTTAAAGACCCTATCTCCAAACACAGTCACATCCTGAGGTACTGGGGATTAGAATTTCAACATATGGACTTGCGGGGAAGAGGGGAGCAGGGAACACAACTTAGCCCACTACAGAAAGGACATGAAAAATATAATCCTATTCCAAGCCTGCCTGTGCCCTCAGATGATTTCTTATAAATGATACAGAGAGAAGCGGCCCATTGCAGAATAAGAGATCAGGACCCGAGATATAGATACCATAGATGTTGTCATGGTTACATGAACAAAAGCAATATTAAAAGCAGCCTGAGTAGATGGGGCAATAATTTAATCATAAAAGCTTAATAAAAATTATGAGGTTTGATATAAATTTATATTATAGAGTTTTAAAGAAAAGAAAGCACATATGATCTATTCGAAATGTTTCTTATGTTCAAATGTACAATACAGATACTTTCACTCATTTGTTTTATTCTATGTTTATCATTGAGAGGCTGACTACTCTGCTGTACTAGAACCGAAGTCCAAATA
>NW_011906553.1:0-1693 GCF_000151845.1 Pteropus vampyrus
GTGGAGACAGAGAGGAGGGATTGTCTCAGTGTGAGGAAGAGGCGCTTCAGGGACCTCGAGGGGTCGTCCGCATCGAGAAGTAGGGTTGAGAGAGACTCGTTTTCCCTTTTCTCTCATTACCAAACTGGCAAAGTGAGATGGCGGCGAGGAGGCAGGGGAAATGACACATTACCTGAGGGGAGAACCTGGGGGGAGGAGGTGAGAGAGAGATGCGGGGGAAAGGAGAGTTCGGCCGCAGTCCGGGGGGTGATCCCCAGCTTATGGGAAAGATGAAAGGTACAAGAGCCAGTCACGTGTTAGGTCAAAGCCATTCTACGGTCTTCACGTAGGACGGGCCCGCAGCACTCTGAGGTCAGTGAATATGTTCTATAGTCGACGACAGTTTGAAAGAAGAAATCCACGGCCACGGCTGGACACCAGTCCCTCAGGCACAAGACTGCCTTCATTTCGACGAGACCAGTTCGAGCCCTTTTCTTCTCTTGACTTTTCAGTAGCTGGAAAAGAATTTCATACTCATTCCATCAAAATCCCTCCTGTGCCTGAATTCTTTCTCAGCTAAAGATCGGAGCTGGATTAAGTCCTTTCCCTTAGCAACTTCTTAGTTACAGTTAACTAAGCCTTTAACGCCCTTCGAATTGTCTGCTCTCAGTTCTGCTGGGCTCACGTACACCAGGACGAACAGCCGGGTTGCGTCATACCCTGTGGGAAGCTGATGTTCTGCTTCATCCTCTGGTACCTGACCCTCACCGCGCCAGCAGCCAGCGTGGCACTGGCCTTGCCGAGGAGTGAAAAGCTGCCATATTTCTGACATTATTGCCGTGCTCACGAAGCTCAACCCCTCAGCCTAGAGGCAGAGGAAGTGACTTTCCACAATGCTGCTGGCCCTGAAATTGTGTCATCTTTTGGGAAGTATTATTTTCTCGTTTCTACTTCACAAGTCCGGCTCGGCCCATTTCAAGTCGCCTCTGATCTTTAGCTGCTGCCGCTCGGCCCCTTGAATCCTTCCTCGGGGAGCGCCTCACTGGTCACGGTGCGGGGCCCCCTCAGGCCGAGAAAGCCTCCCTTATTTTGTTTCTACTTAATCCTTGACCTTGATGGCGGGGAGGCACCTTCTCTGGGCCGCCTCCCTTGTAGCCCTGTTACCACTGGCAGGTGATTAGCTGGTGGCTTCTAAGCAGAAAGGAACATGGCCCCGGGCATCCCTCTCCCATAGGCTCCTGTCATTTTGCTACAAAAGAGAAAGATGGAGACTTTGAAGAGCGTCTATACACTATTCAGCACTTGGAAAGAGAGGGATGTCTATAAAATTTCAGGACCAGGATTAGGTTTTACTCAGCTATCAGAGGGCAGAATATTGGGTTACATCTCGGCTTGCTTTTGGAATTAAAAAAAAAAAAAAAGCAGTTGCCGTCGCTAAGCATCCCGTCTTTTCGTCAAGGCGTGTTTGAGAATTTCTCTCTAGACACTAATCCCCCGACAGGTTGTGTTCCGGGGAGGCGGAGCGTCCGTGAACCCTAGAGACGGGGCCTTTCGCTCCGTCCCTCTCGCCGAGAGCCCGCGTGCTGACGCGCGTTGGATTCAGCGCTCTGTGGCGCTCTGGCTGCTCGTTTGACCAGATGAAAGTGCCCGTCCCGACCTCGGTCCCCCCAGGCTTTTTCGTCACCTACGCTGCTACCTTCAGATTCACAAGGGG
>NW_011906554.1:0-2594 GCF_000151845.1 Pteropus vampyrus
CTAGAAATCTGGGTTTTAGATGACATTTCCTGGTTTTTACAGGTTGGCAACTAATTCAAAGTTTATAAATTGCTATGTGGGTCAAACAGAACATGTCTGGGAGCCAGATTTATCAGAAAGGCAACAGCCAGTTTTTAATCTCCGGAAATAATTCTCTCATTTTATAGAGAGAGAAACTGAGGCCCAGAATGCGAAATGGGGTTGCTCCATCACAAGGCTGGTAAGTGGCGTTTTAGGACTGAATACAAGGTCTCTGGGATCCCAACACAGTGCTTGAGCCTTTGCACAGCCCCTTTGAGCTTATTTAGCTTCCAGTTTCTTCAGAGCAAATTCCCACTGCAGCTTTACCCTGTGCTTCCTCTGCCCCCAACCAAGAAATCAGCCCCTTCCACTCTCTAGAATTAGTCCTTCATCTCCCTGAAGTCTCCTCCCTTGATCACAATTTTCACCAATGAGCCCAGTAAAATAGTTGGAGCTCATAGCAGCTCATAGCCTAGTGGCAAAGGGAAGCCCAGGGAACTGTGGGGGCACCAAAAAGGGAGGAGAGAATCAGGGAAGGCTTCTTAAAGGAGGGGATGTCTGTGCCTAGTTTTGAAGAAGGAACTGTAGTTTTCTAGATGAAGAGAGGGATGCGGGGGCTGGGAGGAGGAGATAGAGGAGGAATAAGGGCAAAGTCTGCATGAGCAGTGGGGTATCTATGTTGGGAGGGTTATGAATTAAATTGTGTCCCTTCCCCCCACATTCATATATTGCAGTCCTACCCCCCAGTACTGCAGAATGTGACCTGATTTTGAAATAGGATCATTGCAGATGTATCTTTTGATCACCTTCCTACAATTCCCCACCTCACCACCCCACATCTGGTAACCACAAACCTGATCTCTTTTCCTATGAGTTTCATTTTAGATTCCACATATAAGTGAGATCATATATGTCTTTCTCTGACTTATTTCACTTAACATAATATCCTCAAGGTCCATTCATATGTTGCAAATGGCAAGATTTCCTTCTTTTTTATGGTTAAGTAATATTCCATTATATGTATATACCACATTCTCTTTATTCATTCATCCATCCATGGAAACTTAGGTTGTTTCCATGTCTTGGCTATTGTAATCAATACTGCAATAAACATAAGGGTGAAGATATCTCTTCAACGTAGAGATTTTGTTTCCTTCAGATATATACCCAGAATTAGGACTGCTGAGTCATATAGTAGTTCAAATTTTAATTTTTTGAGAACCCTCCACACTGTTTTTCACAGTGGCTATACCAAGTTACATTCCTACTAACAGTGTGCAAGAGTTCCCTTTCTCCACATTCTCACCAGCATTTATCTCGTCTTCTTGATGATCCATTTTAACCATTTATAATGTTGTGTAGTCATAATGTGGTATAGTCATCATCACTATCTATTTCCAGAATTTTCATCATCCCAAACAAAAACTCCTTATTTATTAAACAGTAACCCTCTATTCCCTTCCCTCTCTCTGTTCTTGATAACCTCTAATCTGCTTTCTGTTGTTTTTAAGGCTGAATAATATTCCACTGCATGTATATATCACATTTTGTTTGTCCAGTCATCTGCTGATGGACATTTAGGTTGTTTCTTCTTTTGATTATGGTCAATAATGCTGCTATGAACACTGATATAAGTACATGTTTGATTCCCTGCTTTCAAGTCTTCCATGTATATACCCAGAAGTGGAATTGCTGGATCATATGGTAACTCTAAATTTAACATTTTGAGGACCTCTGAACTGTTTTCCACTGTGGATGCACTGTTTTACATTCCCACCAGCAATGGATTTCAATTTTTCCACATTCTCACCAACACTTGTTCTTTTTCTTTTGTTCGGATCATAGCCATCCTAGTGGGTATGAAGTGGTATCTAATTGTGGTTTTGATTTGCATTGCCCTAATGACTAATGACATGCATTTTTTCATGTGCTTGCTGGCCATTTGTATATCCTCTTTGGAGAAATATTCAGAGAGGAATGTTTTGCAATTGAGAGATGATGTCGGCTCAGACCAGAGAAAGAGCAGGGAAGGTAGTGTGAAGTGGTCAGATTTTAGATAGCTTTCAAAGATGGAGCAGACTGAGTTTGCTGATGGACTAGACGTGGGGCATGGAAGAGAAAGGGATGTCTGCGCCTAATGTTGGAGAAGGAACAGACATCCCCTCCTCCAGGACTTCTTCAGGATGACTCTAGTGTTTTGGGCCAGAGCAATTACTGATATGGAAAAAGCTTCGAGGGAAGCAGGCCTAAAGGGAGGGAGAGGAGTTTGGTTAGATTCTGAGACCTCCTGGAACTGGAGAATTGAAGCCTTGGGAGGAATTTAATGCTTTAAGAAAGTGGGTAGAAGGAGAAAAGGAGAGATCGCCTATCTTGTACCACCAAGTTGCTTGTCAGAATCCTGTATAATCACTGCTTCACTTTATTAATTCCTAAATCAGCTGGGGTACGTACTTGCCTCTCGCCTGCAAATCCTATTCCTTGCTTGTTCATGAGGCTGCAGATCCAGCTATAGCCAGTAGGTGGCACTGTATGGTCAGAAATAGTCAGGACCTTGTGACTGGGTGGCCTAGGGA
>NW_011906555.1:0-1394 GCF_000151845.1 Pteropus vampyrus
CCCGAAGCAGATGCCTGCGTGATGTGATTTTTCTGGCGCCCTCTGGGTGCTGAGATTGGCATCCCGTCTCGTAAACCACCGTTGCCAAGGTAATTTGACAGAGCGCCCTGGTCATCTTGAATTTCTAGAGCGCCGGAATGTCCCAAAGAGCCAGCTGGGCAGCCCTGAATAAGTAGGACTTGGCTGAGTGTGCCTGGAAACAGCTACAGAAATATGTCCGAGCAAGTGTTAGTGGTCACCATTCCTCAAGCAAGTGACAGCACTGTGTGGGTCGTGTGTGGGGAGCACTTGCTTTTCTATTATTTCTCTTGAAATTCATTTCATCCAAGAGAGGCTGAAAGTAGGTCGAGGTTTATCCTGTTATGTGCACGCTCATGGTCGTGTCCTCGGCGGGGGAGGGGGAGGGGAGGGGCGAGTGGGGGAGGGGTGGTGGCCATGCTTCTAACACAGCATTGGTGCCGCACCCCAACAGTCTGAAAAAGCATATCCAGGCAACCAAGGAGAAAAACGAACTATATGATTAGCAATATCAGTCTGTTTCCTTATTAACCGTAAGAGCTTTGTATTAAAATCATCTGTCTTTTGATGCACGAGGACCCTGACAATAAAGCATCCATGAGAATGTCTGCTCCGGTTATTCCGAATGCATCATTCAAATCCTTCTTCTTGGTCAAATCAGGATTATGCTTATCTGGCTCACATCTGAAATGTATAATCTATTGAAAAATAAAATCAGTCAACGTAAACCTTGGGACTTTGAGAAGGGACTGACGGCCCTCACGGCCGTCAGGGAGGCACCTTGCCAGCAGGCTTGTGCTTGACCCCGCGGCGGCCGCTGGCAGCAGAGGGCCGGCCAGACCCGCCGACGCTCCTGACGTGATCGTGAGATACCTGAGCATCTGGACAGCAGCTGACCTGCGACACGTCTTCACGCCCACACGCAAATGGGCTGGGCTTCAAAAAATTGTTTTGACTGCGTTATCAAAGTTCCTTTCTACCGTGTGTCCCAAATAAGTCTTAAAACTCACACGGTTATTGTCCTTGTTCTGCATTTAGTTCCTTCCCCAGTGCCACGTAGCATTTGGCCTTTGCTCCGACATCACCTCTGTCTGAGAGCGAAACGGAGGTGATTATTGGAAAAGACATTCCCAGCACAACTCGAAATGCCGTCCGTCCGTTGCATCGAGAGTCTACGCAGCTCCGATGAGGGGTTTGTCCTTCAATTATTCTGCACCTGTCCCATCACTTTTATCCAGCAGGATAGACATAGTGACTTTATTGCAAGCGCTATGGAAGATGGTGGTGAAAACTAGGAATTATCTTTCAAATCTGTAGATTTTATATCGACTCCAGAATCAAGAGCCCCTTCTCCTGCCGCTGCTCCCGGGATAAGA
>NW_011906556.1:0-2134 GCF_000151845.1 Pteropus vampyrus
AATTTTGGGAAGACAGAAGGGGGAGCCCTTGCACACTACTACTGGACACTGATTACAGATCCCAAGGGGAAGAATTGTCAATCAAGAACCTCAATAGGCAGAGACACACCTTGCCATTCATACTACTTACTTTACGGCTCCAACAGGAGGAATATTCCTTCCTTACCCAGCAATTTAGCCAATGAGAAACCATCACCACCCTGAACTTTCGCTTCCCTCCAATGGACTTTCATTCAAAATAATCCCTCTCAACTTCATCCTTTTTCTCCATAAAGTAACATCCCTTTCCTTTGTTTGTTGCACTTGCCTCTAGTTTTCACACTAGCATGCTTGTCCTGAATTGCAATTCTTTGCTGTTCCCGAATAAATCCATTTTGCTGGTAAAATAACTGGCTGGGACTTTTGTTGTCCTTTTTTTTTTTTTTTTTTCCTTAAGACAACAAACATCAGTGAAGGATTTTCTTTAAGAGTTCATAAATGTTCAAGGACACTTTGTCGAAAGACCACATTTTGCCCATATACTCACAGAATCTTTTTGTATCCCAGTATTTAATCATGCATTAAATAAATATGTATTGAAATTTAGTCTGTGTCAGCCACTATGTTAGGTGTTCTAAACTTCTCTCCTTCCCCCAGAGAGGTTATTAGTTCACTAAAATAGGTACCCTGTCATCATATTCACCATTTTCTCATCCTGGTCAGATCACCGAAGTTCAAAAAAAAATTATCCCCCCCAAAAAAAACAAAAAGAATGAAAGAAAACGAAGAAAGAATCTATTAAAGGAGAATACATACAAAAAAGGATAGATTATCAAACACAATTTTTAATTAAAAACACTTAAAAATGTTCAGGAACTCAGTGAGTCTCCACATTAAGCTCACGCTATACAAGAATTCTTAGAGATGAGACTAACAGGATTCATACTAACACTCGTAAGCCAAGGTAAAACAGCTGTGGCCCCGACTCTGCTGGCCTAGAACTGCATAACAGCTTTGGAGCTTCCTGTTTTCATCAACTAAACTCACCAAACAAAGAAGATGGCACTAACTCAGTGCCTGCCCTGTCATCATCCTTCCCTAAGCCCAAAAGAATGGGCAAACATTGGCCCGGTGACTGATCACTGGCTATATCATTTCAACTTAGATCCTGCACTTCATTTCCTCCTTCTTTAAGGAACCACAATGAACAGAATGGGTTTTGCTACTATCTGTCCTTCCACAGTTGCATTTTTTAGCCTACTTCTTTATAATTATTCTAAATCTAGCCTGATGAAAATGTCAGATATGGCAAAGAGTTCCTGAATATTCAGATTATTGTCCCCTCTAGCAACATGTCAATTTTCTTCACCTTATTATCCCATCTGCATTGGAGGTAGTACTATTCTTCTAGTCTCACAGTCTAGAAATTCTGGACTCCCCAATTCTTCTTCATCCTTTATGTTCAATCTCTCAAGTCTTATCAAAAGAAATAATGCCTTGATTAAAAGAAAGGGGGAAAGAAGTTAAGTGGCCACAGCATTCTCTAAGGAAGACACTGGGGATACAGCTGGTGTTACGTATGTGGTGAAGATCAGGATGCTTCTGGACTAGACACTTAAATAGCTCTGCAGTAGAACTGCACAAGCATTTGGGAAAATGAGGATGAATGAGATAAAGAGAAACGAGAAGACTCCCAGCAATGTGGCAGAAGGCCAGAACCTGAGAAGAGAGCAGACAAAAGCAATCAATGAACATTTCTCAGAGCAGTAATAGCCAGGGGCTTTTAAAGACTGAGATTTCTAAGGGTCCATTAGAAGTTGCTGTGTTACATAGCAAACCCCTTGCTTACATCAAACCTTCTGGGTACATAGCACTAACATCAAGGGGCCCTTCGGAAACAAAGAAGGTCATTTCAGCCAAGCAAGAGACACAATATGTAACAGAGGTCCAGACCTTGGCAAAAGCAAAAAATTAAGTCAGCAGTAGCTAGGAAAATGTGAGCCTTCTGTGAACTGCTACAGATAGTAAGGTTACAGGGAATTAAAACATGTAGGACAGGAATTCAAGTTTATTTGAATCTCTGAGGAATGGGTGTCCACAGCTTGGACTCCCTGGGTCTCCCTGATGAGCCATCTCCATTCTAATAACACCAAAC
>NW_011906557.1:0-1969 GCF_000151845.1 Pteropus vampyrus
CTGATCCCATCTGATCTCGGAAGCTAAGTAGGGTCAGGCCTGGTTAGTCCTGGGATGGGAGACCACCTAGGAAGACTGAGTGCTGTAGGCGTAAAAATAAATAAATAAATAAAAATAAGTAGTAAAAGGTAAAAAAAAGTTATTGGAAAAACATTTTTAATGAATAAATGGATGTTTTAAATTTTAATTTACATATATATGGGTTAAATGTTAGTTATTGCTAGACTGATTCAGAGTTCATTTTCAGTTTGATTCTTATTTTAAATTTTATATATACAAGCATTAGGAATTCTTTTTCATGTAAATAAATAGATAGAAATTTTTGTAAACTAATGTCATTCTTTTCTTAGAATTCCTTTCGAGTTACACATGAAATCTACATACTAATCTATCATTAAAAATGACTTTTAAGAAGCATTTGCTTACAACTGAATTATGTCCTCCTACTTTTATTTAAAAGAAAACAAAGAACTTGAAAAATAATTTATCCAGAATATTTATTTTCTCAACAACAGATATCAATATTTTGAATCATCCCATTGTTTAGTGTCCCCAAGGATTTTATGCCCCAGGGCAAAGTAGTCAATAAGCGGTAGCTATTATTAGCATTATCTACAGATCCCAGGTAGCACTCAAGGCACTGACTAAAGCCCTAGTGTGACCATTTTTTTGTTATCTTCAGCATATTGCACATCAATTCACGGTTTCTATTGTTCTATAGACCTACTTAGATCATTCTTACCTTCTTCATGAAAACTTCGTTCACATTTCCAGCCCTTAGAATTCTTCAAGCATGATAAACTATTTCATTTGATATCAGGATTAGCTGCATACTGTTTTATATTGTCTCGTTTTTGTGTATTAATCATGTGGCTCAATTCAGATTATAACCTTTTCGAGGACAACAACTCTAATTTGTAGTTCTATGTACTGCACATCTACCTCGTGGATGAATATTTAATTAAGTGTTTAATAACATAAACCCATGTGCCGTGTTGCTTTTTCAAACTGTATTTCTTGGCCTCTGATCAGCATAAAGCTGGATTTCTTGTCTAACAAGAATTTGCTCATTGTCACTTAACTATTATTTGCACTAAATTTCCAAGAAACAGTCTCAGGAATAACACAATGCCTCAATTTCAATCTCAAAACTGAGGAGTGAGAATGGAAAGAACATTTAGCTCCTACATGGAAATAGCACTACTTGCATAACTAAGATTACAATCAACTGCTTTACATTCTTGACTATTAGCATACCTGAGTATTATGAATATACTTGTAATTAAATAGGAGAATAAAATATGTAATAATAGATACAGAAATTACCTAATTATCTTGAATGATTTTGTATTTTTTAAAAGATAAATTATTACTTTTCTGTAACAATTTAATTTTAACTATTTGAATTCTGACAAACCCTACCGAAGACATAAACGCAAATGCATGTTCCCTTATTAATCATGTCCTTATTTATTTTTCATTCATTTCTTTATTCACTATACATCCATTTAAAATGTGAGAGTCATGCAAAAATAAATATAATTCAATTCATGGCCCCTGTCTTGAGACTCTTCTTTGTTTCTGAATAATAATGTGTTAACTGGAAAATCACCCTCCTTATGCTGATGTCTGTTTTCTCCGCCCCTTCCCCCATAACAACAAAAAAAAAACCAATATGCTGAACTCTCAGTTAGTATGTGATATTCTCAAAGTCACCTGGAAGTTTAGGAATGTAGTCTAGAGCAGCACTTCTCAACCTTTTTTTCATTATCTTTTTTTTTTTCTTTTTTAGGATTCCTTAGTTTTTTCCCCTAAGGTCCCCTAGCCAAGACATTTTTTGTAATTTTTAATTAATTAATTAATTTTTTAATGGTGACATTGGTTAATGAAAACCAATAAGTTTCAGCTGTACACTTTAACAGTAAGGCACACATATGTTTACACTGTGTGTTCGCCTCCCATAGTTAAA
>NW_011906558.1:0-2239 GCF_000151845.1 Pteropus vampyrus
AGAGTTACACATTTAAAGGAAGAATTTCTATTTTTTATTTAGTGCATTGCACTTCAGATTTTATGTTAAAAATGTTAAATTATCAAAATGTAAAATACAAAAAAATACTATTGCATATAAAGAGAAATCACTGCCAAGATCATGTAGATGATTATTTTTAACATTTATGTATGTGTGTGTTTATTTCTGGCTCTTGTTTTTTTATTTCTCCTGATATATATGCAATTATATACATATACATATACACATACATATACACATACACATATATATACATACATACATGTATAGAGAGAGAGAGGGAGAGAAGGAGATTAACATATAGACATTCTATATTTACATATATATGTAATCTATATTAATAATGTTTGAAAAGATGATTTTTAATGGCTGCTTACTATTTCATTGTATAGATCCACCAAGTTTCAGTCAATCGTTTCCTTCTGTAAGGCATTATTTTCTGTGTTAATCATTTTTAAATTATTGCAGGAAACATCCTTTTACAGGGAAACAGAGTTATATTTCCTTAAGATAAACTTCCTAGATATGTATATCCTGGGATGAACTCGTTCAAGGCTCTTGATACAAGAGCCATCTGCTTTTATACAAAATCACTATATAATATAAAAAAAGGGTATTTAAAGAAAATGGGGCCATGCCAAAGAGGGAACAATTTGGTTTGGTTAAGACGAGTAGGATCAGCTGGATCAATAAGGCAGAAAGGACATTAACAGTATCGGGAATAGTCTCTAAAGAAAGAAACAAGATTTTTAACCTCCCCCTTCCACTTGAAATAACTGGAATCCTAGACATGTTAGTGTCCAGAAAGTCTGCTTTCTAAAGAAGTTTATGTACCTTTTTATGTTTATGTGTACAAGTTTATGTTTCTGATACTTCAAGGCAGTAGAAAATTCATATTTATTATTTGCTCAACTAAATGGATCCAAAAGTTCACAAATTTTTTAGAGAAGTTTAAAGGCTCCAAAGTTATCAATTCTGAACGTGTAGTGTATTTATCGTGATCGTGGTAGGAAACATGTGACACGCTCAGGAGAAAATGTAGAAAAAGATTTCAATGAAGTTAACTATTTCCAGAGGTTGGCAGAAGTAAAGGGACTAACAAGGGTTGAGAAACCCTCAGGCACTAGTAAGAATGGGACCCATTACAACTCAGGGCAGAAAGGTTCTGAAGGAGAAAGCCATGCTACCTGAGCCCAATTCAGAACTGTGCCTGCTGGAGAGAGGCTCTTGTCTGAGGACACAGCTGCTGTCAAAACCGCAGCTCAAAGAATAGGTTTAGGAAGAAGATATTGGCACACACCTTGATCTCTCTTTCTTGCCCGATCATTTCCTGTTGTGGTTTCCACTGGTGTAATCAAACCAGAAGCCAGAGTACAGTTAATACTATCTGTAGAGCTCGGCTGTCTTGAGCACGGATCAGGGGAGCGGTAGTGGGGTTCCTTGGAACCAGATCCATAACTCTGACAAGACCAAAGTGATAAAACAAAAAGTAGAAAATAAGGTCTACGGCCATGCCACCCTGAACAAGCCCGATCCCTTTTGATCTCGGAAGCTAAGCAGGGTAGGGCCTGGTTAGTACTTGGATGGGAGACCACCTAGGAAGACCAGGTGCTGTAGGCATTAAAACAAACAAACAAAAAAGTAGAAAATAAGAATGGAATTAACTTTCTAGTGAATACAGTTTTGTTTCATCTCATGTACTTAAGACCCTACGTCTGAATGTCTTGCTTTTAATTAATGCAGTTGGGGTCCTTTAAAAACCCATGACTTCAGCCCCATGGCCAAAGCAGAACTCAATTAGACAATTTATAAAGCCCAGTTTTGTACCAGTTTAATCAGTAGATTAATATAACAACCTTACACAGATTCAATAACTGGGCATTTGCTTTGTTCCATGTAACCAAGAATTCATCTTGTATGAAGTTCCAGTAATTGCCTCTGATTTGCAGCCCCCACTTTGTGCCTACCTCAATTCCTACTTGGTACATTAGGTACATACCAGAAATACCAGATAAAATTTAAAAAATAATGAGAAGAAATTTACTGTAGATGTAAGTGTATGTGTGTGGGTGGTTCATAAATATACACATATATTCATGCAATTTTATATCTATCCATCCATTCATTAGTTTATTTGAATAAACTATTATTGTTCATTAGCATATGTATTGATTAACATATGATGTATTATAAGTGTAAAAAAAGTGAGGATTAAACA
>NW_011906559.1:0-1870 GCF_000151845.1 Pteropus vampyrus
TTTGTCTAGGAGTTTTACAGCTTCAGGTCTTATGTACAAGTGTTTAATCCATTTTGAGTTTACTTTTGTGTATGGTACAAGATAGGGGTCCAGTTTCATTCTTTTGCATGAAGCCATTCAGCTTTCCCAAAATTTATTTAAGAGATTATTTTTTCCTCACTGTATATTCTTGGCTCCCTTTTCATAAATTAATTGACCATATATACATGGACTTATTTTTGGGTTCTCTATTCTATTCCATTGATCTATGTGTTTGTTTTAATGCTGATACCATATTGTTTTTGTTACAAAGCTGTGATATAGTTTGAAATCAGGGAGCATAATGCCTCCAGCTTTGTTTTTCTTTCTCAAGATTGTTTTGGCTATTTGGGATCTTTTTCGGTTCCATACAAGTTTTAGGATTATTTGTTCTATATCTGTAACAACTGACATTGGAATTTTTGTAGGGATTGCACTGAATTTGTAGATTGCTTTGTGTAATATGGACATTTTAACAATATTGATTCTTCCTATCCATGAGCTTAGAATAGCTTTCCATTTATTTGTATCTTCTTCATTTTTAAATTAATGTCTTATAGTTTTCAATATACAGGTCTTTCATGTCTTTAGTTAAATCTGTTCCTATATATTTCTTTCTTTTTGATGCAATTGTAAATGGGATATTTTTTAAATTCCTTTTTCTGATAGTTTATTATTAGTGTATAGAAACACAACAGATTTTTTTGTATGCTACAACTTCATTGAATTCATTTATTAGTTTTAACAGTTTTCTAATGCTATCTTTATCGTTTTCTATATATAATTCAACAAGAGGATATTTACATTTATAAATATCTATGTACCCCAAACCAGAGTGCTTAAATATATAAAGCAAATATCAACACATTTGAAGAGAGAAATAGATAAAAATACAATAATAGCAGAGAACTTTAATATCTCACATCAATGGATTGACTTTAAATGACGTATCAGACCAAAGGTATTTAATAGATATATACAGAACAAAAGCAACAGAATATACATTCTTCTCAAATCCACATGGAACATTTTTCAGGGTAGATCACAAGTCTTAAAAAACTTAAGAGGATTGAAATCATATCAATCATTTCTGCAATTACAATGGTATAAAACTAGAAATCAATTACATGAAGAAAACTGGAAAATTCACAAATGTGAGGAGATTAAACAACATGCCACTGAACAACCAATGGGTCAAAGAAGAAATCAATAGTGAAATTAAAAAAAAAAATACTTCGAGACTAATGAAATTGAAAATGCAACATATCAAAATTTGTGGAGTGCAGCAAAAGCAATTCTAAGAGGTAAGTTTATAGCAGTAACTACCAACCTCAAGAAACAAGAAAAGCCTCAAATAAATGATTTAACTTTACATCTGAAGGAACTATAAAAAGAACAAAACTCAAAGTTAGTAAGAGGAAAGAAATAATAAAGATTACAGCAGGAATAAATGAAATAGAGACTAAAAAGACAGGCCCAGATGGCTTCATTGGTAAATGTTACCAAATATTTGAGGAAGAATTAATGCCAATCTTTCTCAAACTCTTCCAAAATATAGTAAAAGAGGGAAAACTTCCAAACTCATTTTTGAGGCCAGAACTCTGATACCAAACCAGAAAAGGATGCCACAAGAAAAGAAAATTAGGCCATTATCTCTGATAAACATAGGTGCAAAATATTAGCAAATCTAATTTAATAACACATTAAAACGGTCATGCACTATGATCAAGTGGGATTTATTCCAGGAATGAAAGAATGGTTTAACATCTACAAATCAGCCAACGTGATGCACTACATTAACGAAATGAAGGACAAAAATTATATGATCATCTTAATAGATGTAGAAAAAGCA
>NW_011906560.1:0-2241 GCF_000151845.1 Pteropus vampyrus
CTCTGGCCATGGGAACCTGGTAGTTTGGTGACCTACAAGAGAGAGCAGTGTACTGTAGCTAGCAGATGATGGATATTTGTGCTGTTGCAAAACATAACATGTTCTCTGAAGGGAGAAAAAGAGACTTTTGCTCTCAAACTGTAGAGATTTAAATAATGGAAGAGATTCAGTCTAAAGATCTTAGTGGCCGATGTAATACATTCAGAGTTGTGGATTTTTTTTGGCAGAGAGTGGCTGCTTAGTTGTTAAGGCAGCCTAGACATTGTAGTGTTGAATGTCTCATTCTACTGAGGACCCCCTGCCCCACCTTCTACTCATGCTGTACACCCTGTGGCTTAGTCATTCCAACCTCATTAGGTGGGTTTCAAGTTTAACTTTGCCCTGGCTTTTAATGATATCAGTAGCAGGCCTATTTCTAATTTTGTTTTCAAGAACTTTTATCTTTTCCTCTTATTCCCTGGTGGGTTTAAATATGCCTTTGGTCAGTCGTGGCCTCAATGGCAGGAAGAGGTAGGAGGTGAAAGGATTAATTGAAGTGGGTGATGAGCAAGTGGCCTGCATTTCACCCCCATCAACCTGTGCTCCCAGGCTTTCAAAGTTGCAAATGAAAAGGACTAAAAAGAAATACAATAAAATCTTTTCTTTATTTGGGGATTTGTTGGCTACCTGAGGCCATGAATAAATTAACAAGAAGGCACTTTATTGTGTACATGGGGCCCAAGATATATTAGAATAGAGAGGAAAATAAAACTTTCCATCTTCTAGTGACTTCATCTGTGTGCCTTAAGGCACATTTCGAGTTGTGTTGTGTTGCATGGACATGTGTCTATACAGGATGAATGGAAGAAGGGGAAATAGGTGCAAGAGAAATAAATATTTTCTTGTAGGAAAAATATCGATGTTTGCAATTTTATTGTCGTAATTTTGCTGTCCTTTTTCATAGATATGCATGGTTATTTTTTTTTTTAAGGAAAGCAAGGAGAGAAAATAAAGTCAGAGTGGAACAATACATGTTATGGAACCCTATTTTTTAAAAAATGTATATATATATATTGTCTCTGTTCCTTTTATGCCTCATTAGAAAAGAGCATTGGGGAATAAAAAATACATGAGCCATGAGGACTTTTTAATTGGGAAAAAAAGAGAAATTCCAAATATGAATTAGTTTTCTAGTTAGACCAAGGATACCGATGTCATTGAAAAGGACTGATTTTCTGCACTACTATAAAGAAATTCATCTATTTCTCTGGAAACTTTAATTAAATTAATGTTATAAATAATAGCAGTCAGAGCAGTCGGGTGCAGGGAAACAGATTTATAGCTGTCTCTGTTCCCCTGCTCTTCTCTTAAGGGCTGTGGTAAGGGCGGGTGTGAGGCTCGGCAGAAGACGGTTTCTGTGACTCTTTCCCCTGCTCTAAACCCTAATTCACTTGACTTTTGTCCCTCAGCTCGTCCTTAAGTTCTTCTGAGTGCTTTCCCAGCAGGATTTCCAGAGCCACTAAACCAGCTGGTTAATGTGCCTGGGACCTCACCTGCGGTTTTCCTGGGCAATTAGAGTGGAAATAATTTCCCTTCTCAGAGGACCTGTGTGATGTCTCTAACTCTTTTTCAGGAATGTCATGCTGCATCTCTACTCATTAGAGTCGATTAGTCTGAGGGTATCACTTTCTTGACAGCGAATATCACACATGGGAACTTACAGGCTTGGAGTTGGGACCTTCGGCTGGCTTCTTTGGGACACTTGAAATACCTGTATTACCCAGAATGGAATTTTATTTCCATCGAAGGTAAACAGCCTTAGGCTGTGACTTATCCTAGTGTGTCCTCAGCTCAGCACTTGACACTCAGTCTTTCAGTGTACTTTTGCTAATACCTGCTCTCCAGGTCTGATGCTGTCTTTGAAGCACAGGCAAGGAAGGAGCTGGGGAATGTATGATATAAAGTCCTTGAAGCTTTTGGCACTTCGATCTCAGACGCCCAGTACCTCGTAAGGGATACTCAGACTTTTTGCTCAGTGGTTACTGAGTTGAGGTTAGTTGTATTGTATTTCTTTAGCAATGATTTATATATTCACTTGGTTTTTACTATAGCCTTCTGAGGTGGATGTTCATGCATCTTAAGGAGTTGCTGAGAAGAGAAGTGACTCATCCAGGGGTACACACTAAGTCAATGGCAGACTGGAATCAGAGTCTAGAGGTCTTTCCTTTTTCCTTTTTCAGGGAGCTTATTCTCTACCAGTCC
>NW_011906561.1:0-1333 GCF_000151845.1 Pteropus vampyrus
TCCAATGCTGGGAAGATGTAGGGCAAGAGGGATTCTTATTCACTGCTGTGAAAATGCAAAATCTCACAGATGGTCAAGACCCTTATTAAAAAAATGGTATAGAATAATGCATTCAGTTGGCCCTCTGCTTCTATGGATTCCCAATTATAAATGGAAAAATACTGATTTCGATCTGCATTAGGTTGAATTCACAGTTGTAAAATCTGAGGCTGTGGATAGCCAGCTGTATATTTATTTAAACTAATCCACATATAAGCATACCTGCACAGTTTAAACCCATGCTGTTTAAGGGTTATCTGTGAAATATACCAATAGCAACCACTAAAATAATATATATAATAATAATATAATACTAATATAAACAAAAATTACATTCTAAAACATGTATAAATAGCTTACAGGAAGCAGAAAAAAACAGAGAAGGTAAAATAAACAAGAAAATGGTAGAAAAGTGTTAACATATCAATAATTATATTAAATGTAAATTATCTAAAACAAATTAATAGTTAAAATATAGAGATTAGCAGAATGGATTAGAAAACATGAGCCAACTATTTGGTGTCTGTAAGAAACTTACTTCAATTAGATAATACAGGCAAACTAAAAATAAAAGAATTAAAAAAGTTGTAACATGTAAACATTAATTGAAGTAAAGCAAAAGTGGCTATTTAGTAGACAATTAAAGAAGATACACTTCTTAGTTCACTTACAAAGCTAATACTACTGTAATACAAAGAATTCTCATGCAGAGAGACATTATAAAATGATAAAAAGGTCAATCCACTGAAAATTCATAGCAATCTTGAATGTGTATTAACCATTCAACAGACCTGAAAAATATATGAAGGAAAAACTGATAAAACTGAAATGAGTAATAGACAAATTCAAAATTATAGTTGGAGACTTCAGACCATCTCTAGATAGAACAACTAGGTAATTAGCAAAGACATAGAACTCAATGACAACATTAACTAATTTAAATTAACTAATTAAAATTTTCAGTTTTCTTTGTACTTTTTTATTTTTTATTTATTTATTTATTTAATTTTTATGCCTACAGCACCTGGTCTTCCTAAGATTTAAATTAGTTAATGTTGTCACCAGATCTAATTGACATTTATAGAGCAATAAACAAACAATTGCAGAATATCCACTTTTTAAGTGCCCATGAAACATATACATGATTGACTACATTCTGGACCACAAAATAACTTTTAACACTTTTAAAAGAATTGAAAGTTTACAGAATGTATTCTCAGACCACTAAAAAATCAAATTAGAAATCAATAACAGAAACATAGCAAGAATAACTTCAAATACTTGGAAACAAATC
>NW_011906562.1:0-2586 GCF_000151845.1 Pteropus vampyrus
TATAAGTATTACTTATAAAATATATTTTATACACATATATATGTGTAATTTTTATATAGATGTATATAATTCGTGCGTTTCTACATACACTGCAGTGACTGATTCTGTTTGTACCCATGGGTGGGAAAGAAAGGGGTAAGGAAGTGGATAGACTTGGGAGGGCCTGAAGTTCCTTGGGCTGCAGATGAGAGATGAAGAGCTGAAGGCTAAGGAGGAGTCAGTGGGATTCAGGCTCTGCACACTTTTTACCTCAGCACAGCAGCTGTCAGGGTCCTGCTCATACTGAGGCATGTGGAACATTGACTGGAGATGGCACATGACGTGGCAGGGCAGCCAGTGAGCATTTGGGTTGATTGTCTTTAACTAACTGCTCTTGTTTTATTCCTGAAATCTCTTCCTACTTTTATATTATCTCTCCTTTCTAAGAACCTCCTGCCAAAGCACTGAATAATACTAGATTATTCCACTCCGAACCTCTGAATTGACGTTCAAGTTTTTAAAGAAAAGCAAACATTGCTAATTTCAGAATGAATGTCTTGCGCGACATATTGACGTTTCGTGGTGATCTGATACACTGGTTACATATAGTCAGCTGAAAGCAGAGGATTTGTGCTTAGATCTTTATACTCACACTTGTACAAGAACTTGTTATTTCTCTGATATTTAGTACTACTTTGCTGTTTACCTCCGTTATCAGCGTCCACACATCTATTATACAGTAAGAGTAGACATATTTAGTGTCAGATATCAGGTGAAGAAACACAACGTAAATGCTGAATATCAACTGCAAATTGGTGGTTTTGTTTTTATGCAATGTTCAACCTTTGGCAATAACTATCTTTATATAATCTCTAGACTCTCATTATCAGGTATTTTCCTGGCAAAAAATATTGTGAATAATATTGATGCAATTAAAAAAAAAAACTTGGTAGTGTCTGTAATCTTTTCTCTTATAGATCTCAAACTTGTCGGAGGAATATCACATATGATTGTAGCAAGAAATATATTCTTAATGGCATTCGTATTTCATTTTCAAGCTAAATGGAAGGGAATCAAAGGAACCGGCTTGAATTTAAACCTTAAACGTATTAACATAGGAAAAACACAGGACATTCTAGATACTGTGCAAATAAGTCAGCAGTGAAATATCATTGTAGAAGAGGGAGGAAACACACACAAAAAGTGAGGAAAAAAGATTGAAAAATCTTTTATTTAGATTTTAGGAACCTATGGACTCCATGGAAGGTAAGAGTAATTGAATGCTCTTTGTGGGGTAGAGCAGGTAGCCCTCTGGCAAAAAGTGGCTTCTTGGTACCCCAGGTCACCATTGAAGAGAGCCACACCAGAGCAATGCCCATCTGCCTGCTACATCCTATAGCCATCTGTCCTGTAAAAGGGAGTTAAGATGGAAGGTACATTCGCAGTGAGGCTTTGACTCTCTGAACTCAGAGCAGAGAAGAGAGGATGCTAGGAAGCGAGGGAGAGAAAATATGAACAAGTCACTGTTACTTAGTTTTTGAATGTTTGAAGTATAATGGGGGCTGAGAGAGGCTAGGAATAGGGGGCTTAACAGGGAACTTCACGAGACTCTATTACTCCTTTCTCAAGAACTGGCAGACTATTTTTTATACCCTAGAATTGAAGGCAGAAAGCTCCGTTTTGAATATTTACTCTGCCACTTAATGACTCTGATATTGGATGATTTCATGAACCTTGGTTTTCTTATCTGACTTATGAGGTTTTGGTATCTATCACAGAGCTGTTTGGAGGGTTAATACAATGAGTAAAAGTCGACCCCAGCATCTGACACAGGCCAGGCACATGGTATTGGGAAATATGTGTTAAATTTGCAAATCCTTACTATGTTTTGTCTCTAATGTTATAAGTGTCCTCCTGTCAAAATCACACCTGACTGGTATACAGCTAGGAGAATAGGAAAGTTTCTTCTGGAAGCTCATGAATAGCCTCCCATGTCCTTCCCCTCCAGTTTCTGGGTGCTGTCCACTGGACACTGCTGCCCGTGGGGGCCCAGGGTGACCAAAGCAGTGAAGGCTATATCTGGGGTGCTGTCTCTGGGTGCTCACAGTGCTGCATGTCCTGGCCTACTCACTGAGTCACAGCCACACTGGTTCCACATGGAAGGGGTCAAATACCCCTTCTCTGACTCTGAATCTCCCTCTAACATGGCATCCAAGAGATGCCACTCACATTGCTAGGATGAGAAGTTCCTGAGCTTCTGTCTATGGCTCCCTCGCCTGAGGGCACTACAGCAAGGCTCTGGGCTCTAGCAGGAAGCACCTCTCCACCTCCTACATTCAGGTACCTGGAGGAAAGCTCACCTCATGGACCTCTTCCCAAAAGAAATGAGCTCTTGAGAAAAGATAGTCTCTCCAAGGTAGAAACAACCCACGAGCTAAGCTCCCTTTGAGCCCAGGACCTATTACTCTCAATTGTAACTCCTTCTCTTCATTGTTCTCTGCTTGATTCAAAATGAACTTATTTGTTAGTTTATTGCTTTTTTTTTTTTCTATCTCTGTACCTAAATTGTAAGCACTGTGGGGACAAGGACCATGTCTTTTTTATATA
>NW_011906563.1:0-1763 GCF_000151845.1 Pteropus vampyrus
CCCCTCCTCTATGCCTTCTTCCCAGCACTGTGCTAACGTTATACAAAATTTCTCAAATTTAGTAAGTTTCTATTCCTTTGCAGACTTTCCCACAAGCTCTTCTTCCAGCCTGGAAAACTCTAATGTACCCTCTTCCTTTGCTTTGCTCAGTCTATCTCTCCTTCAGGAGTAGCTTGTCCAGAACCTCTGGAAGTCTTTCCAGAAAAGAAAGACAAGGGAAGATGACCTTCAGATATATGCTCACAGCATTCTGTGCCTACCCTATTGTGATACAGATCCCATTGTACTGAAATTTCTTTACCCCTTAAATGTATACTCTGATTCTATTTATTTAATTATTAAAAAAAAAAACTTTAAGAAACTCATATGCAGGAAAAATTTTTAGTTCAATGCAAGGGATTATGTTGTATAAGAAAGAAATATATTTAACCAACTTGGATTTTCAAAAATGATAAGAGAATAACTTGAGAATTTATAGAGTATATAAGGGGGTTCTCTTGCTTTCTTTTGCCTATCTTTCCTTGAAAATACATTTGCTTATTGAACAATGAGGCTTTCTCCATGTTTACATTCTATTTCCTTTTCTTTTTCTAGCACACTCTTATTACCTGTTTCTAACCCTATTTGTTTTCTGTTAATGCTTCAGATGTCAGCTGAAGGAAAATTTCCATTCAACCCATCGTGCAAAGTTTAGATATTCTTTTTTTTTAATGTATTTCTCAGAGTGTAGCAGCCAGGGTTCTGACACAAGAGATGAGAGTAATTTTCACCACCTGCTTTTGTAATTACCTGATTATTTGTTTTCCCTGTGAGGAAAGGCACCATGTGTATCATTCTCTATTATACTTTCAGCAGAGTATCAGACACTCAGCAAAGGCTCACTAAGTATTGGTGGAATATTTGCTTGTTGTAGGAATTTACATTTTAAGTCATAAACAGGAAGTATTTTAGAAGAAAAAGAGCCACTCAGAGAATTACCACTTCTCTCTCCTGGATGATCTTTGTGATTTTCTTTCACAGCGCTTTCTTTTCCATCCTCCCTTGAAGCCCAGTGACGGGAATCAAAGATTTATTTATTTTTGTCTAGATTGTTGTGTGTGTTCAGGAGGCCTGGGAGGAAAGTAGGAGTTGAGCAGACTCCCAGAAGCAAAGTAGGAATTTCAGCTCCGTCATTTGCTAATTACATCACTCTGAAAAAGTTACTTACATCTCAAGACATCAGTTCCTCATCTCTAAAATAAGAAAAATAATAGTATCTACTTAAAAAGATTTTTGTAAAGATTGTCAATCTTCACAAATAAAAAGAAACCCATTTGTTTGGGATTCAAGGATTGCCACTCCAAGCAGTGTTATTTTATTTTCATCTCAGATTAACAATTTGCAAAATAAGAGGTTTGGCTGGATAATGTCTAGTGTTCCATTCATTTTAAAATTTTTGTGACAACTGTGTGTCAGTTTATTGATTTATACACTAATAGGGTTGAACTGATTAATGATTCACAACTTGAATATGTGTCAAAATCATTCAAGTAACATTTAAAATTATCTTCTGGTTTTATCTCAGACCTACTCAATCAGAATACATGCATGAGCAGGGCTCAGGAATATGCACTTTTAAAATTCTTTTCAAGTGATTACAATACTGTTGTTTGTTTAACTGGTGATTTGAAACTCTTCACTCTTAACATTTTGTGATTCAGAAACCATCTCTGGACAGGGGAATATGTAAGCCCTTGTTAATTTTACTAAGAGGGAGATTTTAT
>NW_011906564.1:0-1707 GCF_000151845.1 Pteropus vampyrus
CAACTAGGGACCGTTCATTCATTCATTCATTCGATAAATATGTAGTGTATGCCTGGCACTGGGCTAAGTGTTTCAAGTCTACAAGGATGAACAAACTGAGGTAGGTCCCCTGCCCCCGTGGAGTTTAGCTTCTGGGGCGGAGACAGAAATTGGTACAATAATCACATAAATAAAACGGAAAATTCCAAGCGTGATGAGCACTATGAAGGACATTTCATGGTGCTTTGAGAACATTCAGTAGGGGATTTTACCCAGACTGGGTGGGGTGGGGTGCACAGTCCAGGGAGACATCCCTCAGGAAGTGACCCCATGCACCCCAGAAGGATGAGAAGGGGCAACTGGGGGAGGAGGAGGGCGACGCGCTCCCGGCAAGGCTTTGACAGAAGGAAGCGTGGCGCACTCCAGGCCCTGAAAGGTGGCCAGTGTGACTGAGCTGCAACACAGGAGGGGACTTTGTTCAAGACGAGTCCAGGAGCCGGCCAAACCCAGCAGGTGCCTAATGTCCGATGAGAGAAAATGCCATGCGAGTACGAGCCAGAATGATGAGTACAAGCCAGGGACAGGCGGCCAGGGGAGGAACAATGCAGATAAAGGGAGCAGCCCGCATGTTACGCACAAGTCCAAGGACAGAGATGTACTTTATCAGAGACAGATCCGGGTATCTCCTAACCCGAGGCTCAAGCTTGACCTCGCCGAGAGGGAAACAGAGACACGTATGTGCCCCCTGGCGTGATGCGAGGTGAGGTGCGCGGCATCACCTTGTGGGATTCTCACCAAAATGTTTCACCTCAACCTAATCAAGGCTCCGAAGTGCACTTCCAGTTTAGAGAAAATCTAGGGGACGGAGCAACACGTTAAACACCACCTAGAGGAAACGTTAGACAGATCCTGATACCGGACACTCTACAAGACACCTGGCCGAGACTTTCCCAAAAGTCTATTCAATTCGAAAAGAAGAATTTTCAGCCAAGGTCATCTTAGAAAGGGCACGCCACGAGACTCTCTACATCACGACCTCCACGATCAGAAGACACATCAGTCTACGCTCTTCCAGGTCCCCACAGAGCCGCCCCCGCCCCCGCCCAGCGCTCCCTGGGCGGCCAAGCCCGATGCCCGTGGGAACTAAAACCACCGCGCCGCCTTCGAGATCAGACTTGGCCCGGACATCGGAGATGGAGGGATGGACACCACGGCTGGTGGATTCCATTTTTCTTCTGGCCCTAAGCTCGGGATGGATAGTCCGAGATTGCTACCATCTCGGTTCTTTAAAATGTAGTTTCCTCTTCCATATTCTTTACTAATGCGAATCTTTTATGAAGATATTGCTTTGGGGAAGTTTATAGCAGCTGTAAAGATCTCTATTAGCCATCTTTTATCAGCGAGATAAAGACCAGCTGTTTCACTAATTGCCCTTAACTGCTTGGGCTCGATTATTAATGAATGCCCTTGCCTTGAGTTCAAACAGCTTAATTAGCTAAAGTTAAGTGTTCCCAATAAATTTACTAACCTATGATAAGCTTTTCTTTAATAGGAAATGTGCAGTTCTTAATTAAATAGAATAATTTACAACTCCACGTCTATGATAAGTGATGGTTGCCCAGTTACCATGTTACCTAATTGGGTGATATTGAAATTCCTCCAAAGGGGAACTGAGGGTACAGTTGAACTTGCCCTTGGAGAAACCAATTTGTTGTTAGCAGTACATCA
>NW_011906565.1:0-2528 GCF_000151845.1 Pteropus vampyrus
CCCCACAATGCCGCGCGCGCGGCCGCCTCGCTCCGCCCTCCGCGAGGCCGCTCGCGTGACCTGTGGGACTGCCGGTCGAGCGCTGACTCCGGGGTTCGAGACCCAACGGAGTGGGCGGGGAAAGTTGGCCCTTTGGGAGATCAGCAGAGTAGGGAGACTGAAGCAGAGGGGCATACGACACCCGCTACAGTCACCGAGCCCAGTTTGCTGTCACCACGTGGTTCTGGAGGGGAGGTCCCCACTGCATGGGGCCAGCTTCCAATTATGGTCTGGGGCTCCTGCGGACCCCTGGCCTCAGTTTTCCCATCTGTTCAGTAGGCGATGGGAGCCGTTCGACACTCGGGAGAAAAAAATGCTAATTTTGTAGGCATATCCAGTTATTCATTCTAGTTAGGTGTAACCCTGTGATTCTCAACCGGGAGCAGTTTATCCCCCGAACCACAAAGGGACAAAGGCACTGTTTGGAGACATTCGTAGCTGTCGCTGCTACGGGGTGCATCTAGCATCAAGCGGCATCAAGACTTGTAGGCCAGGGATGCTGTTCAACAGACCACACCGCAGGGCACAAGCTGCCAGGAATCGTTTTTGCCACCCAAGGCTTATGTGAGAGTGAAGCCAAAACAGAGAACAGACTCCAGAAGGAGTGCTCTGTGCTGGGACAACACTTTAAGCACCTGGATCGAGCCACGCCTGAGTCAGGGAACCTTTCAAATTCCCTGTGTGTTTTGTTCTGTTTTGTTTTAAGCTAACCTGAGTCATGATTTTGGTCTTTTTTACACCAAGAGCTTTGACCGGTAGGGTCCCTTTTGTCTTGATTCCAGCATCCTTCACAAGTAACATTACCCTCGAAACTCATGGCAACAGGTTCATGTCCAGAACCAAAAGGTTGGAAAAACTGTGGAATCAGTTCCCCGTTGTAAGCTTAGTGGCAGCGAAAAGCTCCCCGGAGTCAGTCAGAAGTCTGCGTCAGCTGCTGCCCAGCTGGATGGCCATAAGCTTGTCCACGTCTGCAAGACAGTCAAGAAATGAACCTAGGGAGGCACCAAGTTGGGTGGCCTGTGTTTATTTGGCTCATCATCCCGATGACACTCCAAAGTTGCCACGACGGTCCTATGGGCCCCAGGTGCTTCCCACTTTTGTGGTAATCCTCAGCCTAGGCACTTCCCAGACATGGAGCGAGGCAGCGGGACTTCCTTCAACTGCCCAGGGAAGGCCAATCAAAGCCCGCTGGACCCTGACAAGGAAGGGAAAATGCCATCTCCTGTCTCCCAGAGGTTTACTGTCCCCAGGAGGTCTCTCGATAAATTAATCCCCAGCTAACTAACCAAACTTAGAGGGCCTGTGATCCCATCACGCACACACACGCACGCACAGAGAATTGATCAGCCACCAACCATCGGTCACTCCCCCGGCCAGAAAACATTCATTTCCAAAAGCAAACTCAAATGTAGCCCAATTCTAAAGCGTGGCCTCTTTGCTCAGAGCCCTCCTCCTTTTTGTAATGCTTACAGCACCTGGTCTCCCTAGGTGGTCTCCCATCCAAGTACTAACCAGGCCCGACCCTGCTTAGCTTCCGAGATCAGATGAGATCAGGCTTGTTCAGGGTGGCGTGGCCGTAGACGAGTAAGAGCCCTTTAACCCTTAGGGAACCCTGATGTCTACTACAGATAACCCACCCGGTTCTCTGCTTTCCCAGGTTCCAGAGGCTGACGCTAATGAGATAATAACATTAAAAACCATTATTACCGATTAATAAGGGTGAATATTTACAAAGCGCTTATTTGCAACCCAATGCTGTTCTGGTTGACTCCTATACTATCTCATTTAATTCTTACTACAATTCCCTGGGACAGTACAAGTGCTGAAGCATTGAAATGACCTCTCCACGTGACACGGGACTGGCAATGCGCCTCATGGGGCGCTCGGTTCCGACGGACTCTCCCCAAAGCCCTGGCCACATGGAACTGGGGTGTTGAGGGAGGGGGCCCCCATTGCAAATAGTCCTGTTCTCTCCTGGACCACTCTTTGTTTTAGAGTCTTCCCAGTACTGATTCTCTGGTGGTCTGTCATTTACTTAGAATGTCTGCTCCACGAGGGCTCAAGGTTTTTTCGCTGCGGATCCCCACTGCCTGGCCCAGAGCAAGCACTCGATGCCTGGGAACAGGCGATGTCTTTGTTGTCGTTATTTGGCCATGACAAATGGGATTTGCCACGCATCCCCGACCCTGGCCCTCCGCCCCTCTTCCCGACCTTCCAAATATCAAACGGTCAATGTCGCCACCTACCGACCAAAGGCGGCAACGATGAATTCCTAGCCCCAGGCCTGATTTGAGTGCTTTCCAGGACAGCCACAGCCACATTGCCCCTGGCCCCTGGGGGTCAGAGAGACCTGGTGCCTGGCTCCAGGGGTGCTGCTCCACCCCACCCCCACAATTCCCAGGAGACACCCACAACCAAGAACCACGCACCTATGCGTCACTAGTGCCGAGGCTGAGGGCCCCAGCCCAGAGCCAAAAGGACACGGCAGT
>NW_011906566.1:0-2071 GCF_000151845.1 Pteropus vampyrus
TAAATGTAAAGAGTCCTGCAATAGTCATGGCGATTTGAGGAAAACATGCCCTCTTATGGCAGTGAGGTGATGCTTAATGTTTAACTACTGGCTCTGTAAAAAGCAAAACAAAACAAAAACCCAAATGATTTGTTGCATTTGCCAATTTTTGTAGAGTAATGATGGCACCATAACCAATTTCAAGCTATCAATTTAAAGTCACTGAGCTAGAGCTGGGAAGAGATGTGCATGAATGGCTCTTTCAAATCAGTGTTAGCCATCCCCAGCATATCACTCGTGTGTGTGTGTGTGTGTGTGTGTGTGTGTGTGAACCTGAATTTATGTACCGCTTTAATTTTCTTTGAAAAATAAATGACAGGACAAAATATTAGTCCAAATACTTTTCATACAACTATGAGTACCACGTGTTTCAATTGTGCCCTCTTCAATTTTCTTCAATTAGCTGATTACAAAGATTACTAGTCTACCACTTTAAATTTCAAAATATAACTGTCAATAATCCTAGCAAATAAAAGAAAACAAACTTCCAAACTCCCAATCTTGACCTTTTTTATTTCTTTCTATGTACTGTGTGGTTCTTAAATCACTTTCAAATGAATACTTTTTAAGATTTCTTACGGTATGTGTGAGGTTTTCAAGGAATCTCGAAGGTAGGGTTTCTCCAGTAAACGAAGAAGTGACAACTGCAGCATTTGTCGGAACTATCTCAGCAAATGGCCATTAGGGAAACCTGAACAAAAGAAGAAATTAAAACTATCCCATAGCCTTACATTTCTTCTTTCTCACCTTAAAGTGCCATAACTGCTTGAATATCTCTGGAATTAAAGCAAGGTGACTGACAAGTTGTAGGAAAATTGTATGCATAATTTACATACACTGTGAGCAAGCAGAGGAGTTGTCATTTGTGTAGACTGCCTCACAAATGATATTCAGGTAGATTGTTTGAGGAATGACTTCTGATTGCTGAGACAATTTACTTCATCTTATTCATTTCCTCTGATTGTGAGATGCAGAAGTAAGAATAGAGCAGAGGGTTAAATGTGAAGACTAGTCTATGTAAGAAAATGTGCACAAATTCTTGAATTATTGACCACATAAATGGGTAGAAATTTTTCCTCACTAAATAAAGGAAAAAGAAAAGGTTACTTAAAGCATCACAGCTATTTAAAGGAAAATGAAATCGAATTGAGAAACAACTCCCCTTTAAAAAATTATAATAAAGGGGAGAAAAAAATTCCTAAAATTTCAATTATTACCTACAGCACAATGTATTTATATATGAGAATCGCCTACATAGTAAAAAAAGTATTAGAAAGTTAAAATAAAAAATAATGTTTCTATAATATAAGAACATGTAAAAATCCAAAAATAATGTTTTATGATTATACTAAATCGAAAGATATTAACTATCATATTAGCTTAGTAGGCACTAGAACAGATGGCTGAAAGAAACTGGACATTAGACGCTGAAGGAATTTTGCTTTGAAATCATTAAGGATACAATGTGTCCTTAATGTATCTTTCTTTAATTGTGATTTTTCTTAGTAATAGTTAAATTGGAGTAACCCTTTGGAGTTTCTCCCTAAATGATTCTTTAAAACTTCACATTGCCCTTTAAGTTTTAGATAACCTCATAAATGATGAAAATAACGAAAATAAAATTAAAAGCATGATTCAGATTTTTCAAAATTTGAGACTGTCTCTAAATGTTAGATCGTCGATTTAAGAAACATAATTCACATCTAATGTGGCTAAAAACAGTCAAACTGAGGTTCCCTCCACCTCAGGTGAGCATTAACAATCAGGTGATGGCTTCAAATAGGACAACTGGAATAGGAAAAGAGAAGGATTCATCATAAATCCCTTAGATCAAACAAACAAGCCTTAGTAAACAAGTTGGTGCATGGTCCCGTACAAGAACAATTTGAGGATGACTAATTCCTAGCTTGGGTTTAGCAGATTTCACTTCTTGCTCTTCCCTGCCCCACTTCATATCACTTACCCAGCCATCTAAACATCCTGCAGTTAGTGAAGGAGTGTGAGCCCTTTGATGAAGGGGTGGAGAAGAAAT
>NW_011906567.1:0-1492 GCF_000151845.1 Pteropus vampyrus
ACCAATATCACCATAACAAAATTAATTAATTAATTTAAAAAACCAAATACATTGATCAGTGAAATAGAATAGAGAGCCCAGAAATAAGTCCACACCTATATGCTCACTTAATAAATGACAAAGGAGGCAAGAATATACAATGGTATAAAGACTGTCTCTTCAATAAATTGTGTTGGGAAAATTGGACGGATACATGCAAAAAAAAAAAAAACTAGACTACCTTCTTACACTGTATACAAGAATAGACTCAAAATGGATTAAAGACTTAAATGTAAGACCCAAAACCATAAAATTTCTAGAAGAAAACATAGGCAGTAAACTCTCTGATACTGCTAACAGTAATTTCTTTTTGGATATATCTCCCCAGGCTAGAGAAACAAAAGAAAAAATAAACAAATGGGACTACATCAAACTAAAAAGTTTTTGTACAGCTAAAGAAACCATCAACAAAATGAAAAGACAACTGACTGATTGGGAAAAGATATTCGCTAATGATACATCTGATAAGAAGTTAATATATAAAATATATAAAGAACTCATATAACTCAACAACAAAAAAACAATCCAATTTAAAAATGGGCAGAAGACTTAAACAGATACTTCTCCAAAGAGGAAATACAGATGGCCAATAGACATATGAAAAGATGCTCAAGGTCGCTAATCATCAGAGAAATGTGAATTAAAACCGCAATGCGATATCACCTGACACCTGTCAGAATGGCTATTATCAATAAATCAAAGAACAACAAGTGTTGGCGAGAATGCGGAGAAAAAGGAACCTTCATATGTTGTTGGGGGGACTGCAAATTAGTACAGTTGCTATGGAAAATTGTCTGGAGGTTCCTCAATAAATTAAAAATGGATATACCTTTTGACCCAGCAATTGCACTTCTAGGTATTTATCCAAAGGAAACCAAAACAATAATTTGTAAAGATCTATGCACCCCAATATTTATGGCAGCACAATTTACAATAGCCAAGATATGGAAGCAACCTAAATGTTCATCAACAGATGATTGGATAAAGAAGTTATGGTTCATATATTCAATGGAATATTACTTAGCCATTAAAAAAATGAAATTCTATCATTTGCAAAATGGATAGACCTACAGGTTATCATACTGAGTGAAATAAGTCAGAGAAAGATAAATACCATGATTTCACTTATATGCGGAATCTAAAGAACAAAAAGAACAAACTAATCAAAAACAGACTCACAAATATAGAGGACAATTTGGTGACAGACAGAGGGGATGGGGTTTGGGGAGCTAGAATAATGGGGTGAAGGGTTAAAGAAGTACAAATTAGTAGTTGATAGGTGGTCACAGGGATGGGGAGCACGGCATAGGGAATGCAGTTAGCATTAATATATTGGCTAGGTGGAAAACCAGAGGAGAGAAGGAGCAATTAGGGGAATCGTTTTATAAACTATATAAATGTCTAACCAATGCAGTATATACTTGAAACTAATAAAATAAAAAGTGAGGAGGAG
>NW_011906568.1:0-1523 GCF_000151845.1 Pteropus vampyrus
ACCACCCCCACCACCAATCCTACCCTGCACCCATGATGGAATTGGTACTAGAATCTTAAATTGAATTAGAGAACTTCAAGGTCCATTCTAGTTTAAAAATATTCAGATTTGCAGTTCCTGAGAGTAACCATTGAACCTCATATTTTTGTGCAACGGGTATGATTTCTGAAATGTTTCCTCCAGTGTTAATTTGCCCTCCCGTGGATAGCAAGAGGTTTTACCTGCCGTGCCTTCCATGAAGACTTGCACAGGTGCTAAGAAATTTTTTTTTAGAAGCACACTAATTCTTTCCCTGAATTCCATAGCTATTCTGATAGGTGCGTAGTGATATCTCGTTGTGATTTTCATTAGCATTTTCCTAATGGCTAATGATATTAAACATCATTTCATGTGCTTTTTTGCCATCTGCTGTCCCGGCTTCTGTCATGATTTTCATACAGGCCAAGTAACCCCTGATTCAGGACCCTGGCCTCTTTTTTTTTTTTTGCCTGGAAAAAAGAACTTTCACTCTAAGCTCCCTCATTGACCTCAGGTCTTACTGAAACAGGGCCTTTTTAGAGAAGACTGTCATGACCTCTTATTTAACAGAAATGTCCGCATTTCCTGTAGTCTCAAATTAAGGTTCTTACTCTATTTTTCTGCATGGTACTTGTCAATATCTAACCTACTACATATGTCACTTTTTAAAAAAATTATCTGTTTTCTCCTCTAGAATTAAGCTTCTTATCTATTTTGTTAGTAAGTGTTCAATTACAGGGTTTAGGGAGCCTGGCACGTAGCAGGCACTCAGTAAATATTTACGGAATGAAGAATGAATGGAGAAATGGAGGAAGGACTAAAGTATCTCTCAACCTAGCTTGGACTTGCTGAGATAAACTCCATCAGTCTTAGCTTGGAAAACCTCAGCTGGTGCCATTGGAATTATCTTTCCTTTGAAAGATAATTCAAAGTGAAGAGAGGTTCAGTTCTTTTGGGAACTCAAGGTCTCAGAAAGATGCCTTAAGAATCATTCTCCTTGGAATGCTGGAATTAGAACTTCTAATGAAATTTCAACTCCTGATCATCAGTGGTTGCTAATGCTGTTTGTTGAAAGGCAGATGAGGAACATTATAGTAGAGGGATCAATCTTATCATCAAAAAATGGGACAACTTTACGTGCTTCTTGTTGTGATGTAATAAGAAGGGACATAGCACACTTATAAAATAATTTTATAGCAACAACACATTGAAACTTAATGTAATCAATTCTCTATATCAAACAACCTGTTTACATGGAAATACAGGTAATAGGGGACTATTTTAAATGACATCACAGGAATACAATCAACCGACTCCAAACTGTGGAAAATTCTACAGAACAAATAACAGTTTCTTCAACAAAGAAATGGAAAAAAACCACAAAAAACAAAAAACAAAAAAAGAGGGGGTGGAAGAAGAACTGTTCTAGACCTAAAAATTATATCGACCAGTTGTGATATATGGACCTTGTTTGGGTTCTAGAAATCAATGAACCAGGAGTGTGT
>NW_011906569.1:0-2037 GCF_000151845.1 Pteropus vampyrus
AAATTTCTCAACACACTCCTAGATAACTTGGGACCAATGAAGAAATATCAAAGAAAATCAGAAAATATTTTGAGATGAATGAAAATGCAGACACAACACACTAAAATTGATGGAATGCAGGTAAAGCATTGCTTAGAGGAAAATTTATAGCTATAAATGCTAATTTAAGAAAGAAGACAGAGTTTAGATTAATACTTAACCTTTTCCTTTAAGACACTGCTAAATAAAGAGCAAACTAAATCTAAAGCAAAATGAAGGAAGTAATAGATTCAAATAGAAATTGATGACATAGAGAATAGAAGAATGATAGAGAAAAATCAATAAAACTAAAAGCTGGTTGTTTGAAAGATGAACAAAATTGACAAACCTATACCTAGACTGACCAAGAAAAAAAGAGAGGCAACTCAAATTTAAAAAAATTTTTTTTTTAGGCGAGGCAACCCTTGGTTGACCTCACAGATTGCAAGGACCTTTACAATCCTTATTTTTTATTTATTTTTATGCCTACAGCACCTGGTCTTCCTAGGTGGTCTCCCATCCAAGTACTAACTAGGCCCGACCCTGCTTAGCTTCCAAGATCAGACAGGATCAGGCTTGTTCAGCGTACCATGGCCATAGACGAGGTGACTCAAATTAATAAGATCAGAAATGAAAGTAGATGTTAAGTGCTAGCTTTACAAAAACAAAAGCATTATAAGAGCATATTATGAACAATTGTACATAAAAAAATTGGATGAGGTAGAACCCTTATTTTACACCATCTATATTATTAACTCAAAATAGATCACAGTCCTAAATAGAAGAACTAAAACTATGAAAATTTTAAAGGAAAACCTAGGAGCAAATCTTCATAACATTGGATTTGGCAAAGGATTCTGGATACCATAAATTAAGTGAAAAGACACTCCAGAGTGGGAAAAATATTTGCAAATCATATATCTGGGAAGGGACTTGTATCTAGAATATATAAAGAACTCTTACAACTTAATAATAAAAAGACTACCCAACTGAAATTTGGCAAAGTATGTCTCCAAGGCAGATATGCAAATGGCCAATAAACACATGAAAAGATGTTTATATCATCAGTCATCAGGTAAATGCAAATCAAAAGCACAAGAGATACTACTTCCCATCTACTAGGCTGTCAGGTAAATAACAAATCAGATAATAATAAGTGTTAGCTAGGATCTGGAGAAACCTAAACTCTCATAAACTGCTGGTGGGAATTTAAAACGGTGTAGCTGCTTTGGAAACTAGTTTGATAGTTCCTCAAATGATTAAACGTGGTGTTACTGTAAGACCCAGCAATCTCACTCCTATTTATATACTTAAGAGAAATGAAAACATATGTCCACAAAAAACTTGTACACTTATATTTATAGCAGCATTCTTCCTAATAGCCAAAAGATGGGAACAACTTAAGTGTCTGTCAGGTGACAAATGGATAAAGAAATGTGTGGTATATATTCATAAAATGGAATATTATGTAGCCATAAAAAGGAATGAAGTATGGCTACATGCTAGAACATGGATGGATAGACCTCGTAAACATTATGCTAAATGCAATAAGCCAGACTAAAAAAGGCCACATTTTTCATGATTCTATTCATATAAAATGTCCAGAATTAATGGTTGCTGAGGACTAGAAGGCACAGAGATGACAGGAGGATTGGGTGGGGAGGTGAGAGCTAAAGGGTATAGGGTTTCTTTTAGAAATGATAAAAATGTTCTAAAATTGACAGTAATGACAGATGCACATATCTTTAAATATGCTAAAAACCATTTAATTGTATATAATGTCAGTAGGTGAATTGCATAATATATGAATTATTTCTTAAGAAAGCTGTTTTTTTAAGTGATTAAATAAAAGATTAGCATAGATAAATGGAATCCACTGAATAACTACAAATCTTAGTTTAGCCAAATAACATATCTTCTCTTTTTTAATGTTATCTTGGAGGCTACTGATACAATTGATATATCTGAGTTTTATTCTTTAGACTAGAATCTAAAGAATGGAGTAAAGGGACAATATCA
>NW_011906570.1:0-1297 GCF_000151845.1 Pteropus vampyrus
CTAGGGGAGAAAACGGGGGTGAGGGAGAGGCTGCAGGCAGGTTTATATCTTCCCACAGCCTGCGTCCTCCTGCATGGCTCAGCGTGTCTAAATTTGATCTTCATTCGACAGACGTGTCTTCGAGGGCTTCAATGCACCAGGCTCTATGTGCGGGAGGTGGGGATACAAAGACGGATGAGACCCACTCCGAGAGAAGTGAGGGAGACACAGACGTGTTCTGAGTGCATCCACACAGGGATGTTCAAGGAGAGTTTGCAGTTGTGCAATTTACGGAGGCGGAATTACATCTGCTCAGGGCTGGGGAAAGCAAGGAAGCCTTCATGGAGGAGGTGGTCTTGAACCAGCATTTTGAAGGATGAGTTGGAAGAGTTCACATGGGACAAGCAAGTAGAGGAAATGGCAGGTGGCTATGGCTGGAGTGGAGGATGCAAAGTGGAGAAGGCTGGGGGAAGCAGGGCCAGGTCGTGATGCCCTTGGACACCGGGCTGAGGAGCTGGTTTCGATCCCAAAAGCAGAGGATTAAGGTGAATGATGTTGCTCAGAGGAGTGATTTGACCTAACTTTGACCTGGGAAGCCCCCTCCTCCCCCGGCTGTGGCAGGAATGGACACGAGGGGGTGGGACTGGAAGGAGGAGACAGTCACAGGGAGGGGTTCGGCCGGCAGGGGAGAGGGGGGGGTGCAGGAAGGCGGGGAAGGCCCAGCTGGACTGGGCAGCACGTGGTGGGTGAGAGAAGGGGCAAGATGTCCGGGAATTCCTGAATCGTGAGCTTAGTTTCTCTCAGGACTAGGATTTGGGTCGCCTGCTGTGAGTTAGAACATGGGGTTAGGGGAGGGGGAGGGCTGGCTAAGTTTGTGGCGTCCATGGGTGTTTTCTTCCCTTGCCCAAGGCTGCCAGGGCCAGAAGGGAGAGATTGGAGCACAGGGATTTAGTTGTACTTAGCTGGGAGGCGACCTTAGGAAGCACCAGTAGGGGTGAAGCGAGACGAGGGAGAGAGGGAAGCATCAGGGCTGGGTGCTGGGGACCAGCAGGGTCTGGAAAGTCCGAGGGTGTTGGCAACAGTGTTATTCGAGTGCAGTCCAGGCGGGAGGGAAAGGGCAGGTCAGCCGAGGGGAGGAGGGGCGAGGAGAGGCGGGTGCTGGCGGAGCAGGAGGTGAAGCCAGGGGAGCTGGGGAGAGGCGAGGGGATGCCTGACAAAATCACCCCGCCAGCTATGGGGCGTCAACCGGGTCTTCTCCATGCTCGCTCATTTCTAAAATGAGATAACAATACCTTCCTCAAGGGTTAGATGCGCCAAC
>NW_011906571.1:0-1803 GCF_000151845.1 Pteropus vampyrus
ATAGTTGATTCTCATTTCTGGATTCCATATTTGTTAATTCATCTGCTTGCTAAAATCTTTTGTAAGCCCAAAAGATTTCTTGGTGCTTTCGTGGTCATTCATGAATGTACACAGAGCAGTGAAAAACTGAAATTGTCTGATGCTCATGTTCCCAGCTGAGATAGAATGGCAGTGCCCTGCCTTCTTATTTCAGCATTCATACTGTACACAAGGGTCTTTCTCACAGTCTCTTTAGTGCCACATTTTTCATATTTTTGTTCTTTTAGTTGGCAGTTTCACTGTTTAAAGTTGATAAGCCAAGTTGACATGTAAAACTAACTAATACGCTAATATTTATTGGTCTTTACTGTGTGTAGGTATTATTCTCAAAGGCTTCCTACTTATTTAACCCTCACAACAGTCCTCTGTGGTTGGTATACTATTATCTGAGTTTTACAATGAGAAAACGCAGGTGTGAGTAAGCAAAAGTAACTTGCTTTTGCTCAGGATCATGCAGTAGGTGTGTGGTGAAGCCAGAAATCAGACTCCGGTAGCCTGGTTCTCAATTCCCTCTTAACCAATTCACTCACTCACTTTATGTAAAGAGAAAGTTAACTATGACAGGAAATCTCATAACTTCACAAGTGCACAAGATTTTTACATTAAAGGCCCTGTTGCCTCCACTGACATTTGCGGGAGGAGGGTCCAGCTTTCTGAGTGAGGGGTTGCTCTCTCTTCTGTCATGAGCTTTACCTCAGCCAACTTAACCCAGGGCTTGGCCTGGTTCTGCATTTGATGAGAGCACAGTTGTGAAACAATTGGTTATTTTAACTATTTATGTATTTTTAATCAGCCTGGAACAGGCTAATGCTTACAACAGAAGCCAAATACTGTTGATAAACAAAGTTCACACAAAGACATCCATCGAATTATGTTCTGACAATGTTTACACAGAATTAAAATAACCTCAGAGGTCTCAGGTAATCTCTATAATCACAGTATGGTTTAAGGTTAACCAATAACTGCCTCGAGGCAGGAGGATCTGTGATTGCTGGAAATCTCTCTTATAACTGTTTCAGTTGTAAAAAGCAAAACAAGTCAAAACAGAAATGCAAATTATCAGCTACTGAAATTTAAGTAAAATAAAGTTAAATAAAACTGAGCTTCACAAAAAATTGATAATGGCAGTCTGACATGAATAGCATGGGGATTGTGATACATTCCAAAATATTGAATCTTTAACTATTTCCATAATTTGATTCAAAATACTTATGCTTTTATTCTGTTTGATTTGTAGAACTCTCAAAATAATTCTTGATCTTTCAGCTTATGGATGCAGGTTACCCATCTGCTTACCGAGGCAATCCCAAAAAAGGACTTGGAAAGTGAGAGAACTTAAGGAGTATTGATGTCAGAGATAGAGGTTAGGGGTTCATTCATATAAAGAATATGCTGTGTCTCCTGCAACCACATGCAAAATCAGATCAGACTACCTCTTTTTCAGGTCAGCAAAGGCACATGGCCTTATTAGACAGAGGCTGACAAAGAAGGGTGTTTGAGAAGAAATACATCATCCCAATGGATGTCACACTTCTCTCTCTCAAAGTACAAGAGGCACATGGAAGAGTGAAAAGACAGAATGTCAACACATATCAGAAAAGAGTGAATCATAGCTTAAGGAGATAGCTTTCAGCTGCTTCGTGAGGCAACAGATGTTTCAACATATATTTTAGGATGTGTCATATACTTAAGAGAGTAGTTGATCATTGTACTATAAAAAGGTACGAAGACTTGAGCCCTATTCTTGGCAGTAGGTATCTATAT
>NW_011906572.1:0-2008 GCF_000151845.1 Pteropus vampyrus
TGGGGTAGGAAACAGTGAAGAAATGAGATTTCTTTATAGAAGACTATACTGAATTATATGTAAGGAACCTCATGACATTGTAAAGTGATGGTAGTTCTGTAAGGCATCCTTAAGAATCCAAATTATTTGAGTTCTGCATGGAAACCAAAAGGCAAACCCTGGAAAGTTGAGAAAAGGATGAGCTGTGTTCAATACAATTGGGATCACTCAAGGTCTAGAAGCTCGGCCAGCTTGATTTCTTCCTTTTTAAAATTTATTTATTTTATTTATTTTTATTTTTTAGGCGAGGCAACTCTTGGTTGACCTCACAGATTGCAAGGACTTTATCAGCTAACAATCCCTTATTTTTTTTATTTTTTATGCCCACAGCACCTGGTCTTCCTAGGTGGTCTCCCATTCAAGTACTAACCAGGCCCGACCCTGCTTAGCTTCTGAGATCAGATGAGATTTGGCTTGTTCAAGGTGGCATGGCTGTAGACTCAGCCAGCATGATTTCATTTGGCCCCTTTTGTCAACTTGTCCCAGACAAAGTGGAAATATTACTGGATGAAGGAAGTAGGGTAGTTATATGTAGGTTTAATTGACATCTTAATAATTTTAGCCTCATTAAGAAAATATTGCTTCTCTGGGTTGTGAAATTGAAGGCTGAGGCTGAGATTTAGGAAGAAATAAAATGTCAGAAATAGAAATGTTGTTAAATGGATTAGGCAAAACTATTCTCATAATGTTAATATACCAGATTGTCCTCTTAAATTTCTTTAAACTATACTTTTTAAATTTCATAGCCAAAAAGTATAATGTACATGATTTTATTTTTATTTCTAAAACATAATGTTTCTATCCACAAAAGTTCAGTAATGAACATAAAGTATTGAGAGAAAATAAAATTAAACTGCTTTCATGGTGCTAGGCTTTAGTCCTAGAAGACTGTTTTGTAGATAAAGGTGACAGTAAATTGTTCTGAGAAAACAAAGGTTTTCAGAAAATGCCAGTTTTCTTCATTGTTTAGATGGAGTCTTTGCTTCTCCTGTATTCTGGTCACATTTACAATAATCTTAAAAGGATGAATCTTGAAAACAAAAATGGCAAATTTTGATTGGTTATTAAAGGATAGTTCATAAAGAAATGAAAAACCATTTTAAGGATTTTTTTCTGGCTATCTTCATTGGATCTTTCCTGTTTATCTATTTCCTATAATGTTTTCAGCTTAAAGTTATCTGTCAAAAAGTAAAAATCTGCTGCAAACATGAGGAGTGAATTTAATGTTAATGAAAACAATTTGCTCGCAGCAGGAAAACTCCCAGTTTTTTTTTGCATTGGTGAGCAAGCGATGGTAGACTGAAATGAAAGTGTTGGGAAATGAACAAAACTCTTAATAATCATCTGTGTAGGGGATTGTCAGAGAATGCCTTTGTTCAGTTTACTGGGCTGAGATTTAGCTCAGATTTTGCTTTGTAGATATTGCATCTTGATGTGGTAATATGAATGTGAGGGTGCTTCAAAGGTCACCTGTCTTATTGAGGGTGTGTGGTGAGCTGATAAAGTCAAAGGTTTGAAAATTCTTAAATCTCCACTGAACAAAAAGTTATCTGAGTTACTGTAATATATAGTTGTCTTGAAGATTCATAGATTCTGGAAAATATCAAATAATATATGTGTTTTGATGATCAGCTGAATAATTTTCAAAAGCTAACTTTCTAAGAAACCAAGCATAGTGATATATGGATTCAGACAAATGTGTCTCATTTGGAGTCCCTTTTTAATTTCAGTAATCATGGAAATATTTTTAGCTTATTTAGAAGTCTTTGGAGGTATATTACTAGAAAAATGTGTCAATTTTTTGTGTGTGTTTGTGAAGTATAAGGGGACAATGATTTTCAAACTATAGTTGGTGAAACCCCAGGTTTTCATAAAATGTGTATTGGAATTCCTTGGGAAATTAGACATGTGGTCAAGGGGTTATAACTTTGCCACTAGGTCCAGTAGTGAGTAGACTGAGGGGTCTCAA
>NW_011906573.1:0-2093 GCF_000151845.1 Pteropus vampyrus
GAGAGTTTAAGTCTCTATAACACAGTGCCAAGAGGATTGAACTGAGAGGACTATAGGGCCAAATCCTTGTCCCAGTTAAACCCAGTGATCTGGGTTCATTTTCACAACTGTACCATGAGAAAGTCAAATGATCTTACACCTCTAAAGTTCTGTGATCTCTGATTTTACACTTTAAAGCAGTGGTTTGCAAACTGAAGATGATAGGTGGGATCCGGGTACCTGCTTCACACAGAGCAGTTTCATTTTATTTGTTTACATCGAGTTTCACAAGATCACTGACCAAGACACTGTATATGATGTAATTGCCTCAGCCACTACTTCAGAGTTTCTTTTTGACACTTAAACCCTTATATACATCTTAGAAATTTAAATGCGTGGGAGAAAAAAAGGTAGAACGAGGTAGAACTTGGGGGTGGGGATGTAGAGAAAGAGAGAGAGAGGACACCACAGCCCACCAGGGGCAGAAGAGGAAGCGACTGGATGTCTCCACTACACCAAGCCACAGAGAGCCCTTTCTCATAACTCATGCTTGTTAATGAGACAAGGTCATGAAGATCACCCACGCTGCTATGTGCAGAAAGCGTATAAAGAAAGTTGGCAGATCAAAACTTGTGCATCCACATTAGCTATCATTTTGGAAAATTGTACACATACTTGAATGACATTCCTTTTGTTCAGCCACTTTGGGTCCTTAAAAATCCTCCTTGGAACTTGATTAGTTTCCAAGCACACCTTGCCTAAATCTTTATGAAACTGAGAGACTACCTTTCACTTTCTGTGAGATCAGTGGCTTAGCGCATACATCTCTGGAGTGAGCACTTTGTGGGAAAAAGGTGAGGCATGTTGATTTGAAAAGCAGGTGGAGGCCAATACATGAGGATCCAGCTCATGTGCCCAGGGTCACCACCTTTGGGAAAGACTAGACCTCCTGACATATGCCCTTGGTCATAAGGTCAAAATAGAAAACTCTCCACTTTGAAAACAGAGCCCTCCAGCTGAGAGAAATAAGGAGTAACCCAACCATGATTTAGAGAGAAGCCTATTTCTCTTTTCAAATTTTCTAACTTGACATGTTGCTGTAGTGCACTTCACATCTGATTACATTAGTCACATCGCATTATACCATATCAGATGTGACATGATGCAGTGGGATTGTGAACTATGTATAAAGATGTACCAGCAGCCAATAACTTCAACCCATTCCTGATATAGGAGCTGAGTCACCTTCTTTCCTGGTAGCCCTTGTTAATTCAGACTAAGCATCTGATTCTCTTGTCAAAGAGGGGGCTTCATAAATTCTTACCTGAGTCATCAGCTAGAATAGAAATTATTCTAGGCCTCTTGCTTAAATCAGGGATGCTTTTGCTATCCTAAGACCAAATCTAGAATTTTGTCTCTCCCCAACATTTTCAGTAATAATGCCTTCAACGTGTCTAGAACTTTACAATTTGCAAGGTTCTTTCGAAGCCACAATCTCATTGACTTTATCACATTCTTAGAAGCCAAGAATTAGTGGAGACTTTTTTACATTTGGTTAGGTGATTCAGAATGTTCAACATTGTCTTCATAGCCAATTATCTGAGTCTATCTTTCTGTGATACAGAAAACTCAGTGTGACACATGCTGAGTGTATGCCTGTGTCTTTATGATGGGCTGCTTGCATTTGGTGCTTCACTTGAGTCAATTTTATTTTAATCTAAATATTGGTTTAAAGGAAACTACTGGAGAGATATTACAACTATGGTACACTAACTTCAAGATGAAAATTAGAAAGTTTTCTTGGTTTCCCCACAGAGAAGAACAAAGAAAATGACACAATCTTCCTAAAAAACATGTCTGACCACTCACAGTATGGTAAGAACCAATCTAATTCAAAAGTTGTGCTTGATTCTTACTATAGGTTTTCTTTCTTTTGTCATTTGCAGAGAAGTGGAATAAACCTCCCTGTGTCAGAAAGGATAGTTGTGGCTCCAAGTATCAGAACTTGACTCAAGTTGCGAAAGAAAGAAAGAAAGAAAGAAAGAAAGAAAGAAAGAAAGAGAGAGAGAGAGAAAGAAAGAAAGAAAGAAAGAAAGAAAGGAAGGAAGGAATCG
>NW_011906574.1:0-3786 GCF_000151845.1 Pteropus vampyrus
AGGGCTGGCTGCAAGAATTTGTAAACAGCGTTGTGTATGTGTTTCACAAAAAGTCGCCAGATGTGCTTTCCCACTGCCCGTTGTCCAGTTTTTCCTTTTATAGAGAGTTTGTCTAGGAAAGAGAAACAGAGCTTTATTTGGGAATAGAGGAGAATCTCTCAGGCAAATTCCTTTCCCCCATTCCTGCAACCACTACCTCTGCTTCTGAAATATTGAGGTCTGGTGCAAAATTAAGACTGCTCTTGAGTTATGAGTCTCTCCTAAATGCTAGCTTCTCATAAATAGAAACTTCATGAAACACAAATTTGGGGAGATTTTATTCCCAGAAGGGTAAGAGGGAATTTTGAAATTTGAGGCAGGTTCTAAAAAAAAAAAAAAAAGAGGACTTGATTGATGGACATCAATTCTAAAAGAGAGGACTTGATTGATGAACATTGATTTAAATTAGAACAATCATCTTTGAACTTTCGAAGTGAATTGGTGTCATGTATTATCGCCTACGTAATAAATGGCGGAACTAGAGCCAAACGCAGGTCTTCTAACTTCGAAGTTCCTTACTTTTTCTCAAATAACTCCTCTTCCTATTCTCTCCCTTACTCAGAGTTATTAGTGAGTTTTCATACTGCATTTCTACCCCAAATATCATCATATAAATGAAATAAGAAAAGTATGAGAAAGAAAGTTAAACTTTTATTATGAACATACACACATACACCCACATATGCCACTACCTGAACAGTAAGGCTAATGGATCATTCTAATTAATTCTTGGCATGATGATGCTCTAGGAAACCAAGTATTTAATTGATTTTGGAACTCTTCCCTTGGTTATGGTGGGTGTGAGGGTAACAATGTCTAATTATGTACATGTGTAAATCTTGCCTTAGATTCTGATATTTGCTCGGTGTATCCATTTGTTCTACATTATCATTTAGTAAAAAATCACTCTGAGGATAGGATTGTCTCCTGTAGGTAAATTTGATAGACACCTGGAAGATGAGAGAATTCCCAGAACTAATCACATTCCCAGAACTAGAATAATCCTAGACCATAGCTCTTCAGACAGACTGAGGAAAAAAAAACATAAAATGGACTCTTAATTAGGGATCTGACTCATTTTCTGCTCTTGCTGTAAGAAGGTGTCAAGGTATTCAAGAGACGATTCCTCCATCGAGGCATCCATAAACTCCAAAGTAAGTAATCAATGCACAAACACAAGGCGTTGTGATGATTTTTATATACTTACATATTTTTCCCTCTCCTCAATCCATGTTAAATCCATGTCCATCTAAGCTAAGAGGAAGCAAAGGTCTATCTTCATGGACACAATAGGTCAAGATTAGAGTATTAAGGAGAGACAGTTCACGTTGTGGGGCAGGAGTGGTACAGTGATGACAGAATTAACCAAAGAGAACCAAGAAAGATGCTTAGAGAGATAGTGGAAGTTGTCCTTAATGAGCTGATTCTTCTTGACCTCAAATTATTTTTCTTTTAGGAGGAAAAAAAAAAAACCTTGAAAATACTGAGTTTGGATATTTTAAGGGCAGCATGTGCTTATTGCTGAGATAGCCATAAAACAAGACAAAGTCTAAATGAAGCAAGCACACTTTTCAGAATTACTCTGTGTTGAAACTCTTACTCTTGCGATAAACGGACTTTCAGTCAGATACGCCCAGTTATCTAGTCTCCAAAATAATCAATTATAAGGCTTGACTGTTTAAAAAATTCGTTATTGTCTCCAATCTGGGTTTTTATTCATTCAGTACATTCGTTTTAATTCTGACTCTTAATAAGTTATGTGCTTTTCATTTAGGATTTCATTCTCTTTGAATCTTGAAACTTGTATTTGTGAGCAACAATTGCAGTGCTAAACAATTGGAATTGTTGGTGTTCAAAGACATAGATCTTTTCATGAGTAATTCAAATATACAGAATGAATTATTTTACGGTGGGATAGGATTAAACTTGGTGGTGTTGTGTTAGCATATTCTGTGGGTTTAATTATTATTAATCTGGATAAATTTTAACTTAAAAATATTAATTTAACTAACCCGGTCTCCCGGTTCATTAATCTCTTCAATAGTGCCACTTAGGATAACATGGCTCATCAAACAATAGTGATTCAATCATAAATATGCGGAAGTAAAATAGCAGCAACATCGAAGGCTCATAGGATTGAAAACATTTTTCACTTCTCAGCATTCTTTATTTTTTATAACATCGGTCATTGCTGGAGATTTTTTCACTTCATTAAAATATAATTATCCATTAATGTGGCTTTTATTTTTCTCATACACATACATGCACACACACGTGCACGCACGCACACACACACGCATACCTTCAGAGATTACAAAAATGTCAGAGACCGTCACTTTCCTCATCTTGAGCATGAGCATAATGCCTGACCTGCCGGCTTCACATAATGCTTGAGACACATGATTCTTGAAATCAAGATAAAGTATAATGATAATGTAAGCTGTATTATTTTTGTTATTGTTAGGAACTGCCTTGTTTTCCAATTCCAAAGATAAATATTTCAGTACAACGACACTTTTTTGCATAAACCTTGAGTGCTAGATACTGTGTGTGTGTGCTCTATACACAATATGCAAAAAATTCACTATGATCCTTCAAGATTGTTGTCATTATTTGCACTTTGCATATGAAGAATTCTAAGAGACCAAGTGACCTGCTCACAATCAAATAAGTGATGGAGCCAAAATTCATAATCATATCTGCTTTCTCCACTGTACTTCCCTGCATGAATTTTTTGCTTGAAATTCAGTCCGATTCTTATACTTGCAATTGGCTCTTAGGTAAAAATATGACTTGATAATACACTATTTTGTTGTTGAGTTGGAACTAAAAAGAGCCATGTGTTTATTTTAATCTTAATATGTGCTAATGTGAATATGTAAATCACATCAGTTAACTCTCAGATTAGCACATGGTCCTCCTTTTTTGCTTTGTTTTTGTTTTCGATTTTTGTTTTGTTTCTTTTTATGGATGGGGAAACTGAGATCAGGGAAATTAATAACTTGTGATGCCTCAAATCATGTGTAAAAGCTAATGAATGAGACATGGCAAAAATGGACTTCTCGACCTATTTGACTCAGAAGCTCTTTTGATCATCTTATACAAAAGTGTTTCATGAAAGGAAGCATGCCTTGCAGTAGTTGGATTATTTATTATAGCATTTTTAATTTTTGATATTTTATCTATTGCAATTAGTCATCGACTTGAACTGTGGAGGTGGATATCATCTCTTTTGTGTAAATTATTGTATTCTGACCTTTTTTTCCCCTGACTGTGACTACACTGCCAAACCCTTATGGCTAAATTTGACAGTTCCAGAGAGCCCGAACTGCCTGGTAGTTCACCCACAAAGCCTGGCTACATGGAGAGCAGATGATTTACAGTCGGTAGCTGACACAGAAACAGGAGGATCAATTGGACTGTAGCATCGATTGAGACATGTACAAAACCCATTTTCACCCATGATTTATGTCATTTAGGGCAAACAACTGATCATCTCTCTGAGGCTATAGACCAGACTTTTTAGACTAGTGAATGATAGGATTGCAGGATTTATTCTTACAGCTAACTCTTTCTCTTTCTACATCGCCTGTCTAATTATTTAAGCTCTCTAAGGGAACTATCTCTGGCTTCGGATTTATCATTACAAACAGAAATTGGTAGGAAAGCTAGAGCCATCTGTTTCCTATAAATTAAATGTTTTGATTGGAGACCCCTATAGGATATATGTGTCAGAAAGACATGGAA
>NW_011906575.1:0-2700 GCF_000151845.1 Pteropus vampyrus
TCACTATCTCTAGCCTCAGCTTTCCTCTCTGTTGGCTTCATCCTCAGACAGGCTCTCTCCATGTAACTGGGAAGATGCCCAGAAGTATCTCCAGGTCCACTTTGACTAAACAGCTGTGAAATGCAGGGAAGAGGGTGCACCTTCTTTTCTTTCTCAGTGAAAGGAATTCAGATTGGCCCTGTGTGGGTCACATGACCATTTGTGCTGATTATTGTGGTGATGGCCGTCCTAGAACATGGAGACCACATGATTGAGCCTGCCAGAAGCCTAAAGAGCAGGGGTAGGTCAGTTTCCAAAAGGAAAAGATGCAAGTGAGACAAAAAAAAAAAAAAATCAGCCAATGTCTACTATGGACAAGTAGAAATGGGACAGTGGCTTTGCACAGTGTTTGTACAGTTGAATGAATGATATAGGGTCTTTGAGGTTTAATCATGATTGACTTGTGAGAACCTAAGCAAACACCTAGGCTGATATGTGTGATGGGTGTCAAAGTAAGAAGAGACTTTATAAAAATCCAGGTTAATTAGTATTACTAACTCTAGTTAGTGCAAGCAGTGTAGTTGCCTGCCTCTCCTGGGGGCTGCTAGGACTAGCGCAGGCCTTTGGACTTTGTAAGTAGCTCTCAGACATATCTCCTACTGAGTTATGTCTTATGCTACCTCTTCTTTTTGTTCCAGGGACTACTTGTGGCCTTGCAGTATTGTTTTGCCAATGGAGAGGTATGTTTTTTATGCTGCCATTCCAGCTTTCTGAGAGGCTGGGCTAGAATCACATAAACAGAAACCTGCCCCCGGAGGTTTCTGTTTATGTGATGGTGCCATGGGGGAATGTGCGGTGACCAGTATGCACTGGGACAAATCTGTACTGTGAGGTTCCAGAGTAGAAAATAGGAAGCTGCTTAGATGAATGGGAAAAGGATTTGAGATGAGTGTAAGGAAACTCAGAACCCAACCCTGGCCCTGCTAGAGAAATGTTTGGGGTGTTGGTATGATAAAGAGAACAAGCTTGAACTTCAGAGTCTAAAAATCTGGATTCTAGCCATGACTCACCCACCTGGAAGCTCTGAGTTAGTCAGGTCACTATGGCTCTTTGATCCTCAGTTTCCTCACCTGTAAAGTGGGAATAATAACTATCCCTATCTCTAGCGTTGCCCTGGGCATGCTGAGCTCAAGGTAAAGGTCTAATACCTGGTAACTATGATTATTTTTATTATTAATGTCATTGCATAGCCCCAGCCAGCAATCTGCTCCTCTAAAAAGAGGCTTGAAATGGACAGGAACAGAGACCAGAACAGTTTTCTACTGACTTTAGAAGTTGGTAGAATTTCCAGCCCCCTTTCATCTTCCCCTTCCCCCATCCCAGGTTTAAATATTTATTTCTGTCTCTTCCCACTAGAATATAAGCTTTTTGACAGTAAACCCTCTTCCATCTTGCTCATTGTTGTTTTTTTTTTTTTTTTTTCCTGTATGTTCACACAGGGGTTTCTTAATCCATCAGGCAGGTCTCAAATACTACCTCTACATAGTTCTTTCCTTTTCTTTTCTGTTCAACCAAATCTCAAATTTTTGTCTCCTTCCCCCACTGTCCTGCTTAATGGCCTCACAGTGTCACAACCAACTGCTATGCTCACGTATATTTGCTCCTCTTTGTTCATCTCCCACAATTAGAAGTAAGTTTTCCAAGAGTGGCTCAGAGTAGCCACTCAGTAAATATTTGCTGAGTGGACCCATGACCACATGACTCCAGTAACTTGTCCTCTTCTCACCTGACAGGTGAAGGCTGAGCTGCGGAAACACTGGGTCCGCTTCCTGCTAGCCCGCCACTCAGGCTGCAGAGCCTGGGTCCTGGAGAAGAACTTCCGATTCCTGGGGAAATGTCCCAAGAGGCTCTCCAAGAGAGACAGCGCCAGGATGCTACAGAAGCCGCAGCCCTCACCTGGCAGTGGGCAGCTCCTACAGCTGACCGTTCAGGGCCCAGGGCAGCCGGGCGCCCGGCCCCACCAGGGCCACACAGCCTGGCCCTGGGTCAGCAGCTTGTCTGAGAGCAGCGAGGGAGACTTCACCCTGGCCCACACCATGGAGGAGAGTCTTGAGGAGAGTGAGATCTAGGCGGGAGGCCCAAGCTCTGGCTGTGGTCCCTGAGAAGGGTGTGGGAGGAGGAGGCCAAGCCAGATGGGTGCTGTGGGGTAGTCATCACACTTCCCATGAACCAGGCCCACTTTGACATGAAGTCTATTTTTTTTTCATTCTCTGTACGAAAGAGGCTGTATAAACTCTCACTGCTTCTGCCTGTCATTGTCATCCTAATAACTCCCATTGGTGTTATTAGGCTCTGGGGCTGGCCTTAAATTCGAGTGAATGGAACCCCATGATACAGAGAGATGCCTGTATGAAATAGAGACCAGCAAGTATCTCTTTCTTTACCTTACATGGCACAAGGTTTCCATCAGAATTAGGTTTAGGGTATAAAAGGGCTACCTTGGAAGTGTTTTAAATGCAAGGTTCGACTCATGGCAGAGATTCAAAGAGATTTTGTCTGGGACGATGGCCAGCGATGGGAGTTGTGTAACAAGCATTTCGGGTAACTTTGATGTGTGCGGGAGCTAGAAGTCCCCCTGAGCTGGCCAATGGCAGGATGAAGCCAGTGGTGTTCTGTATTCAGCCATTCAGCTGTGACTCACCTGCCCTCCTCAGGCAGTGT
>NW_011906576.1:0-1284 GCF_000151845.1 Pteropus vampyrus
CACACACATATCTCACATCTTTTTTATCTATTCATCCATTGACAGACACTTAGATTACTTCCATATCTTGGTTATTAAGAATAATGATGTAATAAAACTTGGCAATGCAGATTATCTATTCAAGATTCTGTGTTTATTTCCTTCAGATATATACCCAGAACCAGGCATGCTGGATCATTTGGTAGTTCTATTTTTAATATTTTGAAGAATTTCCATACTTTTATAGTGACTGTAGCAATTTACATTCCCACAAACAGTGCACAATGGTTCCCTTTCCTCCTCTTATCTCAAACACTTATCGTCTCTTGTCTTTTTGATGATAACCATTCTAACAGGTGTGAGGTGATAGAATGGTTATCATCAAAAACCATTGTGGTTTTGATTTGCATTTTCCTGATGATTAGTGATGGTGGGCATTTATTTATGTACCTGTTGGCCATTTGTATATTTTCTTTGGAAAAATATATGTTCAGTTTCTCTACTCATTTTTTAATGATTTTTTTTTTTTTGCTATTTAGTTGTATGAGTTTCTTACATACTTTAGATATTAACCACTTATCAGATATGTGATTTGCAAATAATTTTTCATAAGATTTTGTTGTTGTTATTGATTATTTCTTTGAGTGTGCAGAAGATTTTTAGTTTGATATAATCTCACTTGTTTATTTTTGCTTTTGTTGCTTGTGCTTTTGGTATCAAATCTCCAAAATCATTGCCAAGACTGATGCAAAGAGTTTATACTCTATGTTTTCTTCTAGAAGGTTTATGGCTTTGGGCCTTATGTTTAAGTCTTTAAACCATTTCAAGTTAATTTTTGTGAATGGTATAATATAGGGGTCCAATTTTATACTTCAACGTGTAGTTATCCAGTTTTTTCAGTTATTGAAGATATTATCCTTTTCCTATTGAGTATTCTTGGTTCCTTTGTCAAATATTAGTTGATTGTATATGTGAGGGTTTCACCTGGGCTGTCAGTTCTGTTCCATTGGTCCAGGTGTCTATTTTTCTGCCAGTACCACACTGTTTTGATTAGTATGGTTTTATAGTATAATAAACTAGAAAGTATGATACTTCCAGCTTTGTTCTTCTTTCTTAAGATTCCTTTGGTTGTTTGAAGTCTTTTGTGGTTCCATACAAATTTCATATATTTTTTTTTCTATTTCAGTGAGAAATGCCATTGAGATATCGTAAGGATTGTATTTAATCTATAAATGACTTTGAGTAGTATAAACATTTTAACAATATTAATTCCAAAATTTATATTATCCCCAAATCATTAATTCT
>NW_011906577.1:0-2401 GCF_000151845.1 Pteropus vampyrus
TTATAAAGATGCTCAATGAACTTTTGGGAAGTGTAGATGAATTCAGTGAGAACTTCAACAAAGAGATAAAAAACATAAAAATGGAAATGGAAATTATAAAAGGGAACCAGTCTGAAATGCAGAACACATTATCTGAGATAAGAGCTATATTAAATAGAATAAACAAAGAAATAAAGTGAATAAAGAAAAGGATCAAATGCCCTATCTAGAGGATGGGAAAGCCAAGGACACGCAAGCAGGATGGCAAGATATAAGATGCCAAGACTATAAAAATAATTTAAGGAGGCTATAGAACACTATTAAGGGTCCAAATATCTGTCCAAATATCTGTCTCATCGGTTTAACTGAAGAAAATCAAGATGCTGAACAGCTGTTTGAAGAAATAATGATGGAAAACATCCCTAACCTGGTGAAAGAAATGGACATAAAACTCTAGGAAGCTCAGAGAATTCCAAAAATCACAGATCCAAAGAGGCCCACACCAAGACACATCATAATTAAAATGCCAAAGTTTAAATACAAAGAAAGAATATTAAAAGCAGCAAGAGAAAAACTTACTTATAAGGGAAAACTCATAATACTGGCAGCTGATTTCTTAAAAGAAACTATGCAGTACAGAAGGGCTTGGCATGAAATAATCAACAGGATAAAGACCCAGGATCTACAACCAAGAATAATTTATCCAGCAAAGCTATCATTTAGAGTTGAAGGACAGATAAAGAGCTTTCCAGACAAAAATAAGCTGAAGGAATTTATCACCACCAAGCCCGTATTACAGAAAATGTTGGAGGGACATTTAAGAAAAAACATGTATCAAAAACAGGAATAAAGAATGGTAACAACTACATTCTTATCAATACCTCAAATGGAAAAGAATTAAGTGTTCCAACTAAACAAGTAGATGAATGGAAAGGAAAACAAGACCCCTAACGTTGTCTATAAAAGACTCACTTCAGATTAAAAGACACAGACTAAAAGGAAGGGAATGGAAAAACATATTGCTTTGATGGACCTAGAAGGTACTTAAGTCAGACTGAGAAAGATAAACACTATATGATTTCACTTATATGTGGAATATAAGGAAAAAGAAGAACAAACTAATCATAAACAGACTCGCAAACATAGTGGACAATTTGGTGACAGAGGGCAGAGGGTGCTGGGGGGCAGGGAGAATGGAGTGAAGAATTAAAGAAGTACAAATTAGTAGTTGATGGATGGACACCGGGATGGGGAGCACGGCATAGGGAATGCAATTAGAATGAATACGTTGGTTAGGCAGAGGGTCAGGGAGGGAGGGAGCAATTGAGGGGATTGTTTTATAAACTATATAGATGTCTAACCAATGTACTCTATACTTGAAACTAATTAAAATTTTTAAAAAAACTTATTAAACTATAAAGAGATCAGTTAAAGCACTTGATCAAACTCCTTTGTAACTTCTCAGTGGCAAATATGGTTAAAAATACAACATATAAGATTAAAAGAAAAAAGGATGCATATAAACTGAATTTATAAAGGACAAAACTTTATAAAATGGATCTAAGAAAGAAAATTATTTAGTTTCTCCCAACAATTTTGAAAGTTTATATGAAAGATAATAGTCACAGAAAACATAAATTAAAATGTTAAAGGAATCAAATCCAACAGTGTGTTAAACTACTACATCATACTAAGTATTTCAAACAGATTAATATTAGAAAATTTATTACTGCAATTCCTATTATGAATAGATTGCTGGGAAAGAGAAATAATCATTTCAATAGATGCCAAAAATGCATTCAATAAAACTCAGTATATATTTCTAATAAAACGTAATAAGCTAAGAGAGATATACTAAAACTGATAAAGGATATTTGCATTATATTTAATAGTGACACAATAGCACTCCCGTTTAAACAAAGGCAAGGACTGTCCCTATTACCACTTTTATTTCACATTTAGGGAGCGTTCAAAGCTGATGCAATAAAAAAAAGCAAAGAGGTATAAATAATGAAAAAGAGAAAAAAAAATCTTTTATTGAAGTCAATGTAACAGTTTAGTCAGAAAACACACAGAATAAACTGACAACATGAAAATTTAGTTTAGTGGTCATGTACACAAGATCAATAGGATCCTAAGCTCCAACTGTAAATGATTAGAACATGTAATGGAAGAAAAAAACAACATTCTCAATAAGAACTTTAATAAACTCCACAAGAAATGTGCAAAATCTGTACGAAAAACTATAAAATTGTATTAAAGACAGATGAAGGGCCTAAAAAAATAGACATGCTATATTTCTGGATGGGAATGCTGAGTGTTATATAACTATTTCTCCCCAAATTAATCCAAATTTCAATGTAATTCCAACCAAAATCTCAGTGGGCATATTTTATGGCAGTTTAAAAAGCCATCTGACAAG
>NW_011906578.1:0-4118 GCF_000151845.1 Pteropus vampyrus
TAACGATGGGAACATGGCGAAGCCTGAGGATAACCAGCAGTCTGTTTCTGAGAAGAAAATACGGATGAGACGCAGGCTGCCTTTTCCGTCCCTTTCCCTGAGAAAGACTAGACACCGAACGAGGTCCTCAAGGCGACAGTCCACCCCCAAATGAGTCAGATGCTTTCTGACCTGGAAAGATTTCATCCACTGGCAGGTGTTCTGTTCAGAATGACCATCTGAGAAGGGTCGCTCGTTCCTTCTCCAGTGTACCACACGGAGCCCTAGAGGCACCGAAGAGCTCACGTGATTTCAGCGGTGCCCTCTCCGTATGGAGGTGAAATGAAGCCCCCTCACCAGACAGTGCTCTAGGGAGCACGAACCAGAGAGAGGCCCAGCTGCCCAAGTCCGGAGAGCGTCTCTTCCCGTCCCCGGCTCGGATCAGTGTCCCCTCTCTTCACAGAGCAAATCTGAAGGGCTAGGGCTGCGCCGACAGGTTGCAGAGAGGCGCCACCAAGGTGGAGGCAAATTAATTGGTATCGCCTATTAATAGATAATAAACTTGGTGAAAACGAGGTTAAGGGTCAATGGAACGATACTATGAAGTGAATTTTAACAGAGAACTACATTTTATTTTCCTTCTGTAGGAAGAAAACGCTTTGAGAGACGTATCCTAGTGGACAGTAGTTCCTGTGAGAAAAAGTCCGGACACCTCGCATTCGTCCCAGCTGCATCAGCTGTCACAAAGACGCCCTCCCGCGTCACGCGGCAGACACTTACAAAGTGCATTCTTAAAGCGCTGTGGGTACGCTCATGGGTCCCTAAGCATGGGAAGATTTTGTTTTACCTCATGTAATTTTCATCCAACTGGGAAGTCAGTTACCTTTTCCTAGTATTTCCAGGGGCTGAAGGCCACATACGACAGTACGCCTTGTGCCTACTGATATTAGTTAACTGGCCTCCGTCAGCGGGGCCACGTGGCCCTCTACGTGCGTATGTGTGCTCCTTCTGTCAAAAAGAGCGCAGAGATAATCGGATTCGGTGCTCCCACTGACCTCCTGGGGAGAGACTGGAAGGGGTGGGCACCCCTGGAGCAAGGGCAGGGTTGCTGCGGCAGACTAACGTCTCCGTAAAGCGTCTCTCAGGCGTGTTTCGGAATAAATATGTGTGAGTATCAGAGAAGTTGCAGAATGCTTTCAAAAAACACTTCCTGTCACTTCATCTCCCCGGTGGCCTAGTCTTATCAGAAAACACAAGATGACATCAGAAGCACGACTGCAGCTTTGAGTAAACGGGCCTCTTCATCTCTGCTGATAGAGATCAACTATTATTTACAACGGAATTTGAATCCGTTCATACTGAATGCGTTTAGAAGGGATTTATAAGATAACCTATGATATCTTATGGGTTGAAACGGTTTAATTTGTATTTTTAGAAAAACGAACAGAATTCTTGAAAAAAGTCTCCATTATTTTCTACATCTGCTTAGATAAAAATTCCCACAGCCAAAATTCCTAAGCTTTGTATATAGTTCTGAAATACCTCATACGGAATTTTGAAAGAAAACCCATTCAAAAATATGTGTTTGAACTTTTACAAACAGACATTTTCATGAAGAGCATCCTTTGTTGGCGTTAAATCTTTAGCTGAAAGAGGCCTACCAATTAGGAACAGTCTGAGCACTTCAAAATATGCTAGCTGGTTTCCGGTTCTGTTTTGCTGCCAGAATTGGGAGGACTTGCTCAACAGATACCCATCAAGGCCCCACTGGTGACAGACACTGTCCCAGGTACCGGAGAAAGGACAGTGAAGGGCACAAAGACTCCTGCCCTCACAGGTTTCAGTTACACGACGAGAAGATACGATGAAATACGTGTACAGTCTTGTAGCAGATGCTGTATTTGCCAGGGATGGCGAAAGGGCTTCGGAGGGAAGGGAAGGCAGACGAGGGCACAGGGGAGTGCTCGGAGCTGCCACTGTGAACCACAGCTGGCCTCTGCGAGGGATCCGATGGCATTCGGGTGACGACGCGTACGGAGTGAGTACATCTGGGAAAATAACTTGGAGGAGAATCAGCTTCTTGACCCGAGCCCCGAAACCACACCTCGCTTTGTGGGGTCTGAGGAACAAGGTCAGCGTGGCCGGCACAAGGCCGTGAACGAGAAGGCAGAACGGAAGGTGGACGAGATGCCAGTGAGCCAGAGCGCGAGGGCCCCGGGGGCCGTCTGATGGGATTCGGCTGGTTCCCTAGATGCAATGAAGAAGCCACTGGAAAACTCTGAGAAGAGTGACATGACCTGGTTTATATTGTTAACAGACTGCAGCAGTGTGCGTGTTGAATTCCAATGGCAGGGGACAAGGGTGGAAGCAGGCGACAGTGATCAGAGCAGGTCAAGTGAGACACGGTTACGGTGCAGGGGCTGAGAGGGGTCAGGGTGTGGCTTGTGGCTACCTTTTGAAAGCAGAACGGTCTATATCCTGACAGTCAATGCTGAGTGTGACAGAAAGAGGTGGCTAAGGTGACCCCAACATTGTGACAGAGGAACCACATGGATGGGACTGCCATTTAGTGAGATGGAAAGGTCACGGGCTGAAGGGGTTTGAAGTGAATCTGGGATGCAGTTTAGGAAACACGGTCTGAGATGTGTCATTGCACATGGACACAGATGTGGGGACGGCTGGTAGGCAGTCGGATGCGTGGCCTGGAGGTACACAAATCTGGGAATCACCAGCACATGGATGGCGCTTAAAGCCATGACACCGCCAAGGGGGCACGAGGAGACAAAGACACGGAGCTCGTGCGCTCCGTGAAGCGCACTCAAGCCAATACTCCGAGTACAACGAGCACTCAGGTCGACAAGCCCGCCGCGTCTAAAACATCTAAGACGCAAGTCGGTATGCTTCAAAATCAGGTTTAAACTTCTTTCTTTCTTTTTTTTTATTAGCTTCAAGTATCCAGTACATTGCCTAGACGTTTATTTAGTTTATGAAATCGTCCTCCCAATTACTCTCTCTCTTCTCTGGCTCTCCACCCAGCCATTACCTTACTGCTGACTGCGCTCCCTATGCCGTGCTCCCCATCCCCGTGACCGTCGATCAACTACTAATTGGTACCTCTTCAACCTTTCTTCCAGCCCCCAAGCGCCCTCCCCTCTGGCCGTCACCAGACTGTCCTTAAACTTCCGAATACAGTATAAATAGAGCGGCGGCTTGCTCTGATGACATCACTGGGGTTCGTGACACTATCACATTTGAGTCGAGTGACCTTGTGTTCATCTCTGAATCCTTGGTTTCCAGCACAATGCTTCACGGAGTAGAGGCTCAGTAAACAATCATTAAAATCAGCGACTGAGTGACAAGTATTTGTGGTCATGTTAAAAGACACATCAAAACCCCTATGAGATACTACTACCTCACACCTGCCAGAATGGCTATTATCGATAAGACAAGAAACTACATGCGCTGGAGAAGATGAGGAGAAAGAGGAAGCCTCAGGCGTGCTCGTGTGAAGGGGACTGCGAGCTGGTGCAGTCGCTACGGAGCACAGAGTGGAAGGCCCTCAGGACACGTCGCCCAGCAGTCCCCCTTCTGGGTATCTGCTCCCCAAATTCGAAAACATTTATTCATAAAGATATATGTACCCCTATGTTCATTGTGGCATAATTCACGGTGGCCAAGACATGGAAACAACCTAAGTGTCCTCTGATAGATAATGGGGTAAAGAAGATGTGGCACATACACACAACAGGATACTACTCAGCCGTAAGACGAAATACTGCCATTTGTGACAACACGGATGGATCTTGAGAGCATCATACTAAGTGAAACAAGTCAGATGGAAAAGGACAAGAACTGTATGATTTCATTCATATGTGGGACATAAAACAGAAAGCAAATGAACAAACAAAACAAACAAACTCAGAGACACAGACAACGGTATGGTGGTTCCAGAGGGGATAGGGGTCAAATACACGGCGATGGAAGGAGACCACCGTGTTGCACACAATGCAACACACAGATGACGTATTATAGAACTATACACTTGAAACTTAATTACTAACTACCCAATGTTACCCCAATACATTTAATTAAAAAAATAAAAAAGATATAATTAAAAATAAAAAATTCCTATCATTTAA
>NW_011906579.1:0-1941 GCF_000151845.1 Pteropus vampyrus
AGTTAGTTAGTTAGTTGGGGGGGCAAGAAACTCAGCATCATTTATTAAAAAGACCATCTTTGCCCCATTACACTGAAGCAACCCCTTTCTCATAATTCGAGTGACAAGTGTGGGTCTATTTCTGGACCTTCTATTCTGTTTGTCTATTTGTCTATTCTTATGTTAATATCACAGCATCTTAAATTCTATAGCTTTACAATAAGTCACAATATCTAATGATACCTTATAAGTCTTTTAAGTTCATTCTTATTACCGAAAATATTCTTGACTATTTCTGGTCCTTTTCATTTCCAGACATATTTTAAAATCTGCTTGTCGATTTTTTAAAAAGGCTAAGATTATAGTATATTTGTAAATCTGTGGATCAATTTGGGGAGAACTGGCATATGTACAATATTGAATCTCCCAGTCCATAAACATGATATATTCCTCCATTTATTTAGGTCTTTTTAATTTCTCTCAATAGTGGGTTTTTTTTTTTTTGCATTTTTTATTAGATTTATTCCAGGTATCTGACATTTTTGATGGTATTGTAAATGATATTTTAAATTTCATTTTCTACTTGCTTATTGCTGCCATGTAGAAATACGACTAACTTTGTATGTAGCAACCTTATGAAATGTACTTATTACTTCTTTCTAAATGAAATTATATTAGAAATGGCAGTTAGGTTTACCCCTCCCATTCCCAAAGCCTATTTAATGCATGGTACACATGATATAAAGTATTAATAGTTCTATTTCAAATATACTGAATCACTGTTATGTGTATGTAAAATGGAACAATATAAGGCTCTGGGAAAATGTTGTAAAAGACATAGCATTGGGTCTCATAGAAGTTACAATTCAGTGGAAGAGAGAATTAACTAAACCAGTATACGAATTAATGCGTCACGATAAGCTGAGATGAGAGCTGGGCTAAAACGAAGGGACCAGTGGAGACAGGATGAAATACCTGACCCCACCCCTGAGGTCCGGGACAACCAACTTGACGATCAGGCCAAAGATTGAAGGAAGAACATTCTGGATATGATGGTAAAGGAACTGGGACAGGATCGGTGTGGACGGTGTGGGAAAAGAGCACAGGAGAGGAGCATGAGAAATGCCATGCCAGATGACATAGTGCCTCGTGCACCATGTCATGTTTTCCTAAGAGCGAAGGGAAGGCTCTGAGAGACCAAAAGCAATGGAGTGTCACCCTAGATTTACATATTACACAGCCCGGCCCATCTGCATGTGAACAAAAAGATTGTACAGAACACAGGTTACGTGCAAGGTATCCAGTTAGCAGCCTACTGTTCTGATCCGGGAGAGAGATGACAGTGGCTAGACAGTGGCTCACACTAGGGTGGTGGCAGCAGAGATGGAATAAAAGATAAATGCATGGGACAGTTTCTTAGATGCAGGATTACTGATAGGGCTGAGAGAAAGGGTGTGTCAAGAAGGAGTCCAAATTTTAAGAGCTACTTAGGAAGTGGAGTTGATTGAACGTTGAGGGTGAGGAATACAAGCGAGTAGGTGGCATCCAGAAACGTGGCTTGAACAATAGAGAGAACGGTGATTTAGACACTGAGATTCACTGAGACACAGCAAGAAGTTTAGGGAAAAAGGTGAGTTCCATTTTGGACTTGTATCTGAGATGCTTTGGGTATTGCACGGGTACAAGGCAAGCAGGCAGTTTAAGGACAGGAGTCTGACACTTGGGAGCAGGGTGTCTGCAGTAGAGACAAAGGTATGGGAGTCACAATTTTGCAGCTTATGGCTGGCCCCACTGGCAGTGTTGAGATGGGACTCTGGGAAAGAAGCACCAGTAAGAACTAGGCTGGCAGGTCTGACCATCTCTTAGAGTCCAACCTCCTTTCAGCCAAGTGTTTATATAGCCCCCAAATGATACATACCTTTTCTGTGCAACCTCCCCAGTTTAATTACAGCCCTTCGTGGG